>NC_041402.2:147583661-147768661 GCF_900747795.2 Erpetoichthys calabaricus | reverse complement strand
TACATTCTTGCTCCTTTGAAGCCTTTTTTCTTGTTTTTTCTCATCTGTTTTTGTATTAAATATGTAGACATGACAGAAAGAATATTTTTGTGATCAATGTCACCATTAGATTGTACCACATTTGCTGCTGTTATCGCTGTAGCTCAACTTTGGTTCATATGCTTGTAATAAAAAAGGCAGGCATTCATCAGCTTGTTGGTAATAACAGGCAATATATACAGCAATTTAAAGACATATAACTTGAATACAGACCATCAATTCAGCACTTAATTTTTTAAAATAAATATGGCAATAAAAACATTTGCTCCAAAGCAGGCACAACATGTACTTAAAATATCGCATATATGAGTTCAAGTAGTTCAAGTTTTTAAAGCTAAAGCTTGTTGACTACATTGTAAGTGATTTTTATTACATCTTAGAAAAGCAACAGTGTATTACAATTTATATTAAATAATTCTTATATTTTTCACAAACTATATTAGTTTCACTCATGTCCCCCTTTCTCACCAAAATATAAAGTTAAGAAAAAAAAAGGCATTAAGAAATGTATATAATGGCTACAAGGTTTACAGTTACTGAATGTAATCAACAAGTAATGTGAGGACTGCTAGGTTTGGGTAATGTTCATAAATGTCATAACTGACACTTGCTTACTTTCCACACACACTTTCATGGTTGAAATTTTTACTATTTACAGAATTTTGTTCTTTATTTCGCCTTATACAATTTCTTGTATTAGGAATTTGTTAGTTTTCGCATACCCCTTGGGGTCAGAGCGCAGGGTCAGCCATTGTACAGCGCCCCTGGAGCAATTAAAGGTTAAGGGCCTTGCTCAAGGGCCCAGCAGAGTAGGATCTCTTTTGGCAGTGACGGGGATTCAAACCGGCAACCTTCGGGATACCAGTGCAGATCCTTAGCCTCAGAGCCACCACTGGTTTACACTAGTTGTCTGTCAGTTTGTCATACTGTGCTGACTTGTGTGTTGCTGTGATACTGGAAGCTATGCCACTGGTATTGTAACTACCACCAGGGTCACCCATAGTGGACAGATTCCAGTGGAGCCTCCAGACTAAGAACAGACTAGGAAGAAGGATGTGGCAATTCCACTTCCAAAACACAAGCCACTGAAAACCCTATGAACAACAGTGAGATAATCTCTGATATAGTGCCAGAATAAGAGCCCCTCAGGTTGAAAGGCACTTAAGGTGTGACTGGGGAAGAGCTGCCTTCTCAAAGTAGAGTCAACTGTAATGACACGAGTGGAGTAAAATTTGCTGATTCAGGACCTTCATTTCTTGATGTGGCACAACTCAACATGAAACAGCCACAAACATGAATTAATAATTGGCACTTGGAATGGAAGAAGCTTATTTTTTATTCATTTCATATACAGGTCTGAAACTGGTATAGTAAGAAAAGTAAAGAATTCGCGTATTAGGTGAATATTACCATTAATATAAGCAAACTTCGACTACCCTGCTGATGGTCTGGATCCAGATGTAGTCATAACAAAAGATTAGGATGCTAATGTAAACCGTTAAAAATTTAAAGGAACTTTACCTGCTTTCTCGAATGGCTTTGCAGGACCTGAGAAGTATACAAACCTACAAAACATAATAATTGCTTGAATTCTAATTACTCTGTGCACCTGCTATGCTGAATTCTCAAACAATGTTACAAAGATGTCTTCATTTGTAATAATTTAACACCTGAAACAGCTTCATAAATACTGAGGTTATTTGTCTCTGTTGTCTTAAGCATGATGCAACTCTTGCTTCATGTAAGCTACATGACATCAGTACTTTTCTAATATAGCACAGTATAAAAATTAGAGTTTGAGAGCACTTTTTTACATCATTGTTAATCCTGACACTTCCAACAGTGTCCCAATGCTCATGAGCATCTCATCTGGTGAAGAATAGACTGTAAACATGGCTGGACAACCACAGCATCCCAGCAATCACAATTATCTTAGCTAGCTTAAGAAGGAAAGACTGTGAACACCATAAATGTTCAAGGCAAACCATCTGAATTGAAGTTTGTTGTGAACATTGTTTTTACTGACATTCACAATTGTTAAGAGGTTAGAGGTTACTTTCCTACCTAATCCATGTCCTTTAGGGACAAAAGAGGATGCTTTTGTGCAGACCCCACACTGGTGGAAAACTGGATAAAGCCAAAGGAAAGGTAAATGTCTGTAAACTGTAGACCCAGTGGTGTGCAGCCTATCACTACTGAGGTTCGCACTAGTGAGAATTGGGAAGTGTACAGGTAACATAAAATTAATAGATAAAGGTATTATTTAGAGGCATTTCTTGCAAACAGTTACAAAAGAACCTAAAAAGCAGACAGACTGACAGACTGACAATATCCATTGTCATTTTCTATGGCTAGAACACAGGTTCTGATTTAAAAGCCAGGGTCAGATACTTTTATTGCAGGCTAAAAAGTCTCAGTTTGCCTGACAGGGGCCTTTTGCATACTCCATGCCTTATCTGAAAAGATGATCAATCACAAACCAAGTTAATACTCAGGGTTAGCTCTCAGAAATATGAGCTGCATACCCAAATTCGAACAAAGGTCCAGAGCTCAAGGACTGATGACCTGAAGAGACAGAACTTTACAACAATGGTCAACCTAGAAGGACAGGCTAATGTGCACCCAAAAACACAATGGCAAGACCTCTATTCTGTCCTTTAAAACCCTTGTAAGACCCTACGTCATTTCTTCCTCCACCAAGTACACTGCTCAACCTGGCCATAACTTCTGCTGTATAGCAGAGTCCCCAGTGCTTATAGGGTGGCTGCAATGAATATGGAACAATCCTTCTACTCCAAGAGGGTAAATGGAGCTGGACTGACACAAAATGTGATACGGTCCGTGACAGGAATTGGACCTGGGATGCCTTTAGTCTAAGTTTTGCTAAGATGGTAAGTGTCCAAGAAGAGACCTTATACAAGAGTCCATGTGTTTGCTTTGCTATCAATGGAGGCTGACTGATCACCACCTGACCCAGCAGGATTAATTTTGCTAGCAGAAAGAAACTGCAGTACTGTCCACACCCAGAGGGTGCAATCAAGTGAAGAATGGAATAAGCTGCTAATAAAAAAAAAGAAATCACACTGAAGATGCATTGCAAGGGGCAGAAACTTTTGTCAACATCACTGTTTTTCTTACAGTAAGGATGAGGACTTATCTAAAAAAATGTCCTCTGATTGACCAGGAAGAATCCAAGGCACCCAGCAAAAGTATAAGATCAAAGCCAGTAGGTTTATACCAGGATGGATAGAGAGAATGACAGTGTGCAAATATATGTGGGAATGAAATAAAGCAGGGAATAACCCTTTTCTAGGTAAACCTACAAGAACAGTGCATAGAGTCAAAATGTAGAAGCTAGCATGGCTATTATGTTAATAAACTTTTAGTGCCACTTCAAAAGACAATGTATACAAAAAAATCAGAGCAGCCAATTTTTTTCTTTTTTTAAGAACATCTATTATGCTTTTTAGGAGAAATTATTTTACAGAAAATATGCTGTATGTGGTGCTTCTAGTGTATATGTAATCAAAAAGGAGAACAGCATCTGCCCTTTTCTTTTTTCATCAATTTAAAAAAATGGACAAATAGGGCACAAAAGAATGTTCAGTTTGTAAAGCAGCTTGATCGAGATGACGTGAAAACATACATCTTGGCTTGTGTTTGCGATGTAATTTCACAGCAAGAGTTGTGAACACAGAGGTATGTTGGAAGACATATTAAAGCAGTAGAAAATACAAATTTTCTTCTTCTTTATTTTAATGTTTTTCATTTATGTGAATTTCCCCTTGGGGATTAATAAAGTATCTATCTATCTATCTATCTATCTATCTATCTATCTATCTATCTATCTATCTATCTATCTATCTATCTATCTATCTATCTATCTATCTATCTATCTATCTATCTATCTATCTATATTGTGAGATGCCTAGAGGTGGGATTCCAACCCTACATTTAAAAAAAAATGTATATATTGTAATGACTCTTAAAGAAACAATGCAGGCTATATAAACAAGGAAACCACAATTACCCACAGCCTCACTTGATGATCTAACTAGCATTGCTTTCCACTTTTTATCTCACACTATTCCATTTCTTCTATTCTCTTGAATGTTCCATAAACTTCAGGTACTTGTTCTTTTTGTTGCCAAGGCACCACCCTTCCTCTTTTACTGCACTGTCCTGTCTCTGATTGGCTGCTGCTGCAGACATTTTTCTTCCATTCCTACTGTGGGTGATGAAAGCCCTAGTCAGCATTACAGTATACTTCTCAGACATACTCTTAACCATAAGTCAACTGGCAACCTCAGAATTGCTTACTTAGCAAATGTAAAATATAAGGTAACTGGTAATATACATCCATATACACAGTATATAAATGAAAGTATATAAATTTGTGAATTTCCCCTTGGGATTAATAAAGTATCTATCTATCTATCTATCTATCTATCTATCTATCTATCTATCTATCTATCTATCTATCTATCTATCTATCTATCTACACAGTTATGCAGTGCAATAATGCAGAAATTAATATTTGCAATATAGTATATAAATTTGTGAATTTCCCCTTGGGATTAATAAAGTATCTATCTATCTATCTATCTATCTATCTATCTATCTATCTATCTATCTATCTATCTATCTATCTATCTACACAGTTATGCAATGCAATAATGCAGAAATTAATATTTGCAATATGACATCATACTGCTCTTTTAGAACAAACAAAATAGCAATCAACTATAGTCATTGCCCACATTAAAGAACCTTTAAAAAGTTAACTGACTAATTTACATTCTGGACACGACACACTTCTAACATACATCTGTGAAACACATTGTTAGATATTACAAATATATCTAACAGGAAGTGCCAAGCGAGTCAGAACTCAAGTGTTATATACTTTGCTTGTTGTGGCACCTTTATATGAGAAGAGCTATTGATTTACATCTGAATGCTCACATGAATACAATCTTTTTATGAGATGGCTGAGGCAGTGCTATTAACGGTATTGATTCTCAGTTACTTAGGTCTTCTGTAGACAGGACACATTTTATATGAATACATTTTTGCCAATGATTAAAGGGGGACATAGTCAAGACAAAGTATACAAATAGTATAACTTTGGTTATAATGATGCAGGCATTTGATACCTGTCTGAGTTTGATCGATATCAGTATAATTGAACTGCAAATATATTGTAAGTGGTTTATTCTGAAAGCATTATATGTGCATAGATCTTTGTAATAATCCAAATGTCCATTTTCATTTCTTTCTATCTTATTCACCTCAGGTTTGTGAGCACAGGAAAGTCTCTTTATCTTTCTGTCTCTGCAACAATGAAGAAAACCTACCCTACTCTATGTAATAAATTAATCTCTAAAAATCTAACATTTTAGTAGCCACTTCAGAAGCTAGAGTTCATGCTAGGAAACATTGTAACAGTCATCCTTTAGAAACAAATACTAACAAACAGATAAAAATAGCAAAGACAGGCAGATAGGCATTGAATCATTTCATGTAGCTGCTCTTATATCTATATGTTAATGTCATCTAAAACAATCAATTTTGTGATCTTTACTGTAGACTATACTCTTTACTGTATTATACTTAACAGTAATTAACAATATTTTAAACATAATTGCTCTATAACTTTAAATATACTTATCAAATATCTCTAATCAAATACGAGTATTTACTAGTTCTGCTGCATCACAGTGTTAGGGTTTTGGTTTGGCTCACAGTCCACTCACTATCTTTATGGAATTTACCTCCTCTTCCTGGGTCTGCATGAAGATTTTTGAGGTTCTTCTGTTTACTTTTATGTACCTAACATTGTTTATATCAGCTTAATTTGGCATACTGTATATGCAAATGTACCATGTGGTGAGGTGGTGTTCCAGGATGTAATACTGTAAATGAAAGTAAAGGTTTAAGAAATGGCAATATGGATATATGTTAAGGTAAATATAGTATAGATACAGTTATTGGAGGAGATATGAAGTGGGAGTTCAGGGTGTAGTGTGTAGATGGGTGTAAAATTGGCTCAGACACAGGGAGCAGAGAGTTATGGTGCAAGGAGCCTTATCAGAATTGGCTGATATTAAGAGTGGTGTTCCACAAGTGCTAGGGCCGCTGCTATTTTTCATATATTGTATATAAATGATTTGGATAGGAATATAAGTAACAAGCTGCTCAGATTTGTAGATGATACCAAATTGGGTGGATTGGCAGATAATTTGGAATCCGTTAAAGAATTCTTACTAAAGTAACAGCTGGTATCCACTGTACTAATTTTCTTTGTTATTTTTTAACAGTTTGGTCATGTGATCTCTTAATCTCTCTTTACTCAAAATGAAAAGTGTCACCTTAAGGTATGATGCAAGGAACCTTATCATTGGCTGGCGTTAAGAGTGGTGCTCCACAGGGGTTAAAGGGCCGCTGCTGCTTTTAATATATACAAATGACTCGGATAGGAAAAACAAGCTGATTAAGTTTGCAGATGATACCAAGCTAGGCAGATTGGCAAATAATCTTGAATCTGTTGAGTTATTACAGAGGGACTTGGACAGCATAAAGCCTTGGGCAGATTTGTGGCCGGTGAAATTGAAAGTATTATATGTAGGAAGTAAAAATGTTAGGTTTGAATATGCAATGGGAGGTCTGAAAATCGAAAGTACACCTTATGAGGATTTACTAGTCACAGTGGACTCGTCACTGTCAACTGCCAAACAGTGTTCAGAAGCCATTAAGAGGGCTAACAGAATGTTAGACTATATAGCATGATGTGTAGAGTACAAGTCAAAGGAGGTGATACTCAAGCTTTATAACACACTGGTTAGATCTCACCTGGAGTACTGTGTGCGGTTTTGGTCTCCAGAACACAAAAAGTGCATAGCAACACTAGAAAAAGTCCAGAAAGGAGTGACTAGGCTGATTCCATGGCTACAGGGGATGGGTTATGAGGGCAAATGAAAAAAGCTGAGCCTTTTCAGTTTAAGCAAATATGAGGATACAACTTGTTAAAGTTAAATTTCGTACAAATATTAGGAAGTTTTTTTTTTTCACAAAGATAACCATAGACACTTAGAATAAGGTACCAAGTAGTGTGGTAGACAGTAGGAGTTTAAGGACTTTCATAACCTAGACTTGATGTTATTTTTGAAGAATTAAGTGAAAAGGACTGGCAAGTGTTTTTGTGCTGAATGGTCTGTCCTTTTCTAGATTGTTCTAATGGTCTTATATAGGCATAGATATATTATTTGTGAATTTGTATGCATGCCTCACAGCTCCTGGTATTGAATCTTGACTCAGGGGACAGAATTTACATGCTCTCCGCATGGGTCTCCAGTACTCCAGTGTTCCTCCCACATTCCAGAGACCTGCATCTTATGTTTATTCGAAACTTTAAACTGGCATCATATGAGTAAATGGGGGTGAGTATGGGAGTCTGCCCTGTGACAGGCTGGTAGCCCATCTAGAGCTAGTTCTTGTTGTTGTTTTTTTAGTTGTTTTTTTGCTGTAAGAGTAGGCACCAGCTTCTCGCAACTCTTAACTCTATAAACTCTCTAGAAATAGAGAGATGTACCTGCACATGTACAGAAAATGAAAAATGCATTTTTGTTTGTTTTTTTACCATTACTATATCATGCCATGCAGTTAAATATATCCTGCCCAGTGTCAGTTTTGACTTTGTGTCTGATGCAGCTAGGATGGGTTTCAGCCTCTTATGTATTATACCTTAATAAAAGTTGAATCTAAAAACGTACACGGATTTCTGCTTTATACTTGTAAACATGTAAGCCTTTCTACGGTACTATATAATAGCACATGGAACTGAATTTTAATAAATTGCTGTTTCATCATGCTGCATTGGTTCTCTTTAAAGCTGAGTACAACCTTGAGGATAATACCTTAGGCAAGGGCTTTGTTTTTTAATTAGGGACATATTTAGGGTTGCTCATACAATATTGAAAGATAATTTATAATAAGATTTTACTTCTTCTAGAATCAGTTGGTAAATATGGTGCACAGGGGTACAAATAGCTCTCTAACCATAGCACCAATTATGTGTTTTTCTAGAAATGCTTGACAGTACATTATATATTAAGTTTCAGGATGTGCCTAGCTACATTTTGATAAGACACGTTTTTTGTAACAAATCTCAATTATTTGTTAGAAGGGAGAATGTGGCCTTCTTTATTATACATATACTGTACATTGTAGAAGCAAAGATCTGTGATACAGTTTGCATATTTATAGCTAGAAATCCACAAAGGGAGGCAATGAATGACAGATCTTAAAATAGACTTTTGTTCTTGAGCTTTCAACACCTTTCAGGTGTCATCATCAGAGGAAAATCATTAGACATACAGGAATCAAAAGCAATATATAACAAATGGGGAAAAGGGGGAAGGTGAGTGTAAGAGGGGTGCATTAGTAAGGTGGGGCTTGGAGGGTGTTGGTCTTAATATTTTTTTTATTATTTGGATGTTCTTCTTTTCAAGCTTGCGTATGTTGGGTTCATGTCCAAGTGTCTGTTAATGGTGTTTTCATTTGATAGCCACGATTCAGCAAACTCTCTGGTACTCCTAGTATTTGCCCTGAATCTTACTTGCACAGTGTTCCAGTTAATCGTGTGCCCAGTTGATCTAGGATGTGCATATATCAGAGATGGTGGGTTCCTTCCAACAGCATTGTGAAGTTCTTGTATACATGTTATGAGTGTTTTAGATGTTTGTTCCACGTATACAGCTGAGCATGCACTGCATGGTATACTGTATAATGTATACTGCGTTTCGTGTCTCGGCTATAGATTTCTTGTATATAATATCCTTTTGAATTCCCAGACCGAGGGCCTGCACCAGAGCATTACCCAAAGCATGGCTCTCTACTTTCCACAGTGCATCCAGGTGCCATCACTTCTCCAGGTAAATGACATACAGTACATGTATCCAGCCATCCGCATGATGCAACAGAACATAGGATAAATCAGATGAACTTACTCCATTAATCCAAGGTCCATGTCTGCAGCTCACGTTCCCATTGTAAGTGCTTTAGATGGTGGGCAGAGGTTAGCATGGGCACTCTAACTGGCCTGCGGTCACGCAGTGTCATACGCAGCAGGGTTTGATGCACTGTATTTCATAACACATTACTCCTATAATCAATTTCAGCAATGGTAGCCCTTCTGTTGGTTTGTACCAGATGGTGTAGCTTTTGTTGATCTCTCACATAGATGAGTTTCAACCACCTAACACCCTATTGGCAATTCATTTTTTTCCCCTCCTCAGACCTCTGTCAGTAGGTATTCACCACAATGCACCCCATAAGCTTTGCATTTTGGAAATGGTCTCACCCAGTCATCTAACTATAACAATTTGTCCCTTATCAAAGTGACTCAGGTCTTTATATCTGTTCATACCTTCCACATTTACCATATTGATTTCATGTATCTAATTTCTGCTTATCATCTCCTGCGCTTGCTGTGTGCCATTTTTATGAGATGGTCAAAATCATTTCCATCACAATGGGGTGCTCATAATGTTTTGGCTCATAACAGATACGTGTTTTTATTTTTGTAATAAAACCAGGAGGCTAAAAAGAAAGAGAGAATGTTTTTTGGTGTAAGTCAGCAAAGTCCTGTATCAATTAGTTGCAGACAATAAGTTGTTGAAATTATTACATTTTCCAGAAAGGTTGACTTATACAATACTATGAGTTTCAACCAAAAAATAATACTTATATTTATTGTCAAATTATTAACATAAGGTTATTCAGGGAACAAGAATTAAATAATATTTATTATACCAATTTGACTGCACTTTTCTTGATCATGAAACAAACATTCATCCAAAGTAAGTGAGAACATTCCAAATTAGGCAATGTTTAAATAGCAGCTTTTTGTTTTCTTAAGGTGGACAAGGACAGCAAGAGGAAAAAATAATTGCATTCAATTTAATTGAATGTTATTGTTTATTATTAATTATTATTATTACTGAACTAATGACATAGTTATCAAAAAATGACAGTCTAAAACAAAATACAATAAAAGGTAAATATGTTTTTTTTTAGTTTGAACAGCTTTGGTAATGTGAACTTAATAGTTTCATGGTTTCTGTCTCCTTTGCTGAGTGGTTAGTTTCACCTAAGCTGCACTGAAAAAGAAAACTTTTTCTGTTGTTTTATTTTTTACTAGCCAACCCGCGGCGTAGCATACGCCGCATAATTATGTATTGATGGGTGACCACTTCCTGAACGACACAGTTGTCGGTACTTGTAGTCACAGTTGAGAAACACTTTTTTAATGTCTTTTAAGCACAGGGGAAACAATGAATATGTGAAACATCCGTAATGTAATAAGCCACCAAGAAAAGTAAAATTGCAACAATGCTATCTACAAAAGTGAAAACAAATTCGAGCCCCGTGTATTTTTTAACTGCCTTGTGTTGCTGCTTTGCGGTAAGGAGACTCTGGAAGATTGTGTGTATGCTTCCCGGTTCCTTCCTGTGTGGATAGTGCTTTGAATACTGAGAACACCGCTATATCAATGTAATGAAGTATTATTATTCCTATGTGTCCAGCGCGCTCTCTCGCACAAGCGCGCATCTGTCTGTATGTCTGTGTGTGTATGTGTGTGTGTGTGTGTGTCACACACTCTCGCTCTCTCGCTGCACGTGGTCCTGTAGGCAAACGCCGCAAAAATAATATATTGATAGCTGAACACTTCCGGAAAGACACAGTTGTCTAAAAGGAGAGAAAAAAATGAACATTTGCAAAATCCGTAACGGTGCTTTCAGTAAGTACAATGCACACGCGTTTAATTTCATTCAGCGATTCAGTTTCGAGACAAACATGCCTCTTCTTACCTGGTCCTACCCGTCCACCTTCGTTCTCTAAGCTTACACACCCCTTGGTCATGTGTCCGCTTGCAAGAGCAAGTCATGGAGACCTGCCCACCAACATTAAGACCATGGCGTAGTTGAGAAACACTTTTTTAATGTCCTTTAAGCACAGGGGAAACAATGTACATGTGAAACATCCGTAATGTAATAAGCCACCAAGAAAAGTAACATACTATGCTATGCACAGAAGTGAAAACAAATTCAAGCCCGGTGTATTTTTTAACTGCCTTGTGGGGCTGTAGTAGTGTTGTTGGTTTGCAGTAAGGAGACTCTGGAAGATTGTGTGTTCGCTGCCCGGTTCCTTCCTGTGTGGATAGCGCTTTGAATGCTGAGAATCAGTATTGGTATATCAATGTAACGAAGTATTATTATTCCTATGTGTCCAGCGTGCTCTGTCTCCCACGTGCACGTGTGCCTGTATGTGTGTGTGTCACACGCTCTCGCTGTCTCTCTCGCTCGCTCGCAAAATAATATATTGATTGCTGAACACTTCCGGAAAGACACAGTTGTCTAAAAGGAGGGAAAAAAATGAACATTTGCAAAATCCGTAACGCTCCTTTCAGTAAGTATAATGCACACGCTTTTGTCGGCCAGTTTTTGCCAGCCGACCGTCATTGCACGGTCATTCAGCGATTCAGTTCCGCGACAAACGTGCCTCTTCTTACCTGGTCCTCCCCCCTCCACCCTCGTTCTCTAAACTTACACATCCCCTGGTCATGTGCCCGCTCGCAAGAGCAACTCACGGAGCCCTGGCCACCAACTTTAAGACCATTGGATGAAGCAGGTGAGACGCTAATGAAACAGAGGCACAGGGCTTATTGGTTTTTAAAGACTGCTTACTTCATTGTGTTTTAACCTCAGTTGTAAAGGATTGTTTTAAGGATCCCATGGGATACCCCTCGCAAACCGTTTTACACGCTGCATATGGCGATTCACCTCAGCGAGAAACATGCCTCTATGAACAGTCAACGTGGCTCGGAGGTGCATGTGGCCTCTACGACAGACAAATATAAATGACGCCGTTTTTTCTGTGTTGTCGCGTCCGAGTTGGAGGGCGTGGCTCTGAGAGTTGTCGTCGCATCCAATGGTCTTAGAGTTGGTGGCTTAGTGAATTATATATATAGATTCTTAGCTGGCGTACTGCTCTTTGTATCCAGTTGAAGGACTGGGACACCTGTTTTGGTTAAAGTTGATTCACTCTAATCTCCGGATACAACATGGTATTCTTAGGACAGTAGTTTTGGAGCTTTAATGTTGTAATTTTTCTGAAGACCATTTTCACCCTGGGCAGCATGGTGGCGTAGTGGTAGTGCTGCTGCCTCGCAGTAAACAGATCAGGGCCCATGCCCCCATTGTTTCCTTCATGGAGATTTTTCCTCACAAGATCAAAAAGTGAAAGATGATTTGGTGATGGAAAAAAAGCAGCTATGGGATATCCCATTTTTTTCTTCACTGACTTTACTGAAAATAGTCTATATTTTTCCTCTGGTTATTTACATGTTTATAAAAGTGAGAATAATGAAAAAACTTTATTAATTATGCCACATTTTGTATTACTCCTTTTGTAAAAGAAATACAAAGTATTTGCTACTGTAAATTACAAAACAATACTCAACCATTCATTTTTGAGCCTGCTTTACAATCACAGGATTGTAGAGAGTTGGTTTCTAAAATTGTGGAGGACAGTAACTTATCATCAATTGGCATACACAATGACCCCTTCTCACGATGGGTCCATTTAGATTTGTCCGTGAGCTTTTTATGCACATAAAACCTGTAACCTGCGTGTCTTTGAAATGCACTGTAAACCTATGTAGTATCAAGTACAGTGCACAGGGGACATATTCAGGACTATCAGAATTTAATTGAAATCACCCCCAACAGAGAAGAGATACTGTCACTAACCACTTCTCCCTTTTCCTCCGTATTTTGTATTACCTCCCCAAGGTCTGGTTGAGCTTGCAGCTGTTCTATCCTTTTGACTATACCATTGCAATGGAAGAAAAAGAGGGGATGTTACAACAACAACAACAGCATTTATTTATATAGCACATTTTTATAAAGGGTGAGCCAAAAAGAAGTATCACATTTCAAACATTTATTCTACAAAAACACTACAACATAAAATAAATTTCATTACGACACAAAAAAGGGCATACAAAATAGATTTTTTTCACTGTGTTTTAAAAGTGATGTCTTCAAGGTGGTGTCCATCATTAGCGATACACTCTGAGACGATTTCTGAATGCTTGCATGAATTGTTCTGCCATTTCAAGGGGAATAGTGGCGATTTCATGTCGAATAGCGAATATCGTCCTACAGGGCTTCAATGTTTTGAGGTTGGTGTGTGTATGCCTTTGACTTGAGATAGCCCTACAAGAATAACTCACATGGAGTGAGATCAGGCAAACGTGAAGGCCACCCGACATCGCCGCACAGGGAGATCAGCTTCCCTGGATACATCTCCCGCAAAACTTTTATGGATCTCCACGCCGTATAAGCTGTTGCTCCATCCTCTTAAAACCAGGCATTCACCACATCCAGTTCTCTAGCATTTCAATGTAACATTCTGAAGTGACAGTGACTGTCACTCCTCCCCACCTTCAAAAAGGTAAGGGCCTACAATGCCAAATTCTGCAACAAGTTCAATGAGGGTTCGTTTCAGCCCAATAGCGAAAGTTTTACTTATTTACACAACCTTTCAAATGGAAATGTGCGTCGTTGCTGCACATGATGATGGCATCTCGATGAACAGTTTGCAGAATGTATGGCTCTCCCAGTCTCTCTCAGTTCCTCCACTACCATCATTTTGTAAGGATGGAAAATAAGTTCCTCATGCAAAATCCTCCTCAAATACATGTTGGAAATGCCTAAGGCAGAAGCGTATTTGCATGCTAAATGTCTAGAAGACTGCAAAATTGATGCCCTTTCAACCTTGGATGTTTTCAGGCTTTCCTACATTCCGAGGACGGCCTGGAGATTTTCTGTTCAATGTTGTACCTGTCTGTCTAAATTTAGCCACCCACTGAAGAATTGTTTTGTGATCTGGAGGAATGCTGAAGTGTGTTCAGAAGACACATTGCGTGTGGATGATGGATTAATTGTTTTTGAAGAATGCTTTGACAGCGAAAGCACAGTGCGCACCAGACCAAGGTGCCAAAAACTACAAAGGATCGCCTATCAAAGGACCTCTACCCCAACCCACTCGGCTACCTCTACCTCACGAAATGACTTTGAGAAATGTGGTACTCCATTTTGGCTCACCCTGTACAAATGGTGTAGCTCAAAGTGTTTTAAAAGATGAAGAAAGAAAAAAGAAAATTATAAAAATAAGGTTAGGCAATACTAAGTATCAAAGAATAAAGTAAGGTCTGATGGCCAGGAAGACAGAAAAACAAAAACAGAAAACTCCAGATGGTTGGAGAAGAAAAAACAAAATCTGCAGGAGTTCCAAGGCCACGAGACCGCCCAGCCCCTACTGGGCATTCTTCCTAACATAAATGATCTAAGTTGGTCCTCATGGTTTTCAGGCTTCACGTGGAAGAATTAGATGATGATGGTCATGTGGACACTTGGCCTTAAACCTATCAATGTAGGGGCTGCATGGTGCTTTGATCAGGTGGTGGTGGCGCTGATCGCCACCACAGAAAACCGGAAAAAGAACAACAGAGAAAGTAGGGGACAGTACAAATTGTAGAGCCATAATAAACAGAATAATTGAATGCACATACAGAATATCAGGTTGCCCACTTTAATTGCGATAACAAAAAAGGTAAAATAACTGGCATACTGGGGTACAAAACTAGCATTAAGCCAAAAACAAAATGATGAAAGGTGGAAGAAGACATCAGTCCTGTTCAAGTGTGCTGGTGTCTTCTCAGTTTATATATTGCCAACCCAGAAGGAGTGGGGTTACTTGAAGAAAAAGGAACTGGGTTGCACATCATCCAGTTGGTGAACCTCAGAAATATGAGTGGCAAAGGGAGATGTAGTTTAGTGATAGCACCCCCTCTCTGCTTGGTGTGGTATTGATTACCTGCAGATGACCCCTGTGCACTTATACTGTACTTGACAATAGATTTGGGGAGAATGTGTAAGCTTAGTACAGACAGTAACTATTGGAATTTGAGCACAAGTTGGCTAGCATCACCAACCATCTAAATTAAAATTACAGTTTTTTCTTTCAAATATTCTGTGCAAATCAGACAAACTTACTAGAATTCAGGGATAGTTTCAATTTTATTCAAAAGACAGCACTGTAGGAAAAAAGAAACTCTACTTGTAATTCCATTTAGAGGCAACAAGCCATGTTCATCAGGAAAGGTCCTTGTCCACATGTTATTGCTTAACAATTTGTAAAATGCATTTCAGAGAGTCAATCTGTCATTGCTTACTTTTCAAAGAGCAGCTTTTTCTTTCAGACCGATCGTACATCTGTTATCTACCAACAGCACATTTTTTAAGTCAAGGAATGTTAATAGTAACAGTGAAAAGGCAGCAGAAGCAGAATGTAATTGAACTGGATATACCTGGGCTGTACAGATATGAGATTGTTACTTGCAGACCCTGTACATGTTTTTATTTTTATTTCATTTTACATTGTTTTTATCTGTTTATAATGTGTGGTTTTGCTGCATTTTAAAACACATCAGTACAGTTCCACTCTTATCCAAAATGTGTCCTCTATAAGTAGATGCTTAATTTTTTCATTAATACTGTTTTGTATTTATATCAAAATCATTTTATCTTGCATAATGTATTGTCAGTGAGCTTGCAATGGGTTAAACCTGCTTAGAAATTGAATGGATGAGTGCATATTGTGGTTTTACAGTCAATGTAGAAATCCTGAAATGGGTTTAAATCTGTATCTAAGCTATAATTTTGTAGATATGATATGTGCCTTTCCATAAATTCCAAGAAGGCAGAAAGATTCTGATGATGTTCATTAAGACCAGGAGAAATATGCATAATATTAATAATAATAATAATAGTAATATTTTGATTCTAAAGTATTTATAAAATGTAGCCAATTCTTTTTTAATGTTGGGCAATAGGATATTAGCTGAAAACAATAAATTGATGATCCTGTTTATATTTGTATGGCACTTGCAAAAAAGCAGTAATGTACAACATAGCAGAATATTCTACATTGAACTAAGCCCTAATAATTTATTTTTCTTATTACAAGTAGACATGCTACTGGAAGGTTCAGAAAATCAAAAAGTGTTTTGGGAAAAGATGGATGTGGTAAATTCAATCAGCGGTAAAATAGATATAGATTTTTCAAACGCTTTTAATTAAAAGGATTGATTTATTTGATTTACATATTTTATTACTTAAAATAAAATTACAAATGAAAAATTAAAAATGACAGTATAATGAAAAAGTCACCTCTCTGCTTGATAACACCTATAGGATTTAATCAAAATAAATATTTTGTTAGAAAAAAGGCAGGTCTGTTCGCATGATTGTTAAATTACTTGCTTTCTTGTTTCCTTAATTCATAAAACAGAGCTAAAGCCAGAGGCCCTAGCACCATCTTGGGTTTCTTTCCACTATGGAACAGTAGAAAATAAAGATGTAGTTTTTAATAAATTTCCCACATTAGGATACCAGAAACAGTGTGAATGAGCCACATGGCCATAGCAATGCAAAACAATGAAAAACTGAGACAACCATCCAGAAACTGAACATCACTATCATAATGAAGAGGAAATACATAAATAATGAGAAAAACGTACTGTAGTTTTATACCATGAGGTGGGATTAATTATTACCAGAGGACCTCTGTTATGTTAATTTTGTCAAAATTGCTCATGTCAATAATATTTTATCAACTGCACTGTCAATTCTCAGTAAATATTATGGAGATTGTTATATTTGGAACACTGTATTCTTTCCTGAGGAAAAATTGTCTTTTTGCATGACCTTTGAGGATCAGAGTGCAGGGTCAGCCATTGTACAGTGCCCCTGGAGCAATTTTTGGATTAAGGGCTATTCTATAATAAGTCAGTAAAAAATAACCACAGATTATACTGGTCCCGTGTGAATCAACATGTCAGTAAAATTCTGTTATTTCCTGTAAAACTGTCATTCTCCACTGTAGGATTTTAGTTGTATTCATGTACGATATGGAGGCAATCACAGAACTTGTACACACTCTGTGCGACCCACATCTAATCAATTCAAACCGATTCAAACCGATGGAGCTCCAAAATTAGAATTCTTAGCAGAGGAGTCATGCTTGTGGCATCATTAGGTAAACAATGCACAATAACCATTGGTATCTTGTTTTAATCAAATAAAAATGAATTCATCAATAAATAGATAGATAGATAGATAGATAGATAGATAGATAGATAGATAGATAGATAGATAGATAGATAGATAGATAGATAGATAGATAGATAGATAGATAGATAGATAGATAGATAGATAGATAGATAGATAGATAGATAGATATGGAGGAGGTTGTTTGGGCATCTGATATGGGTTCCTCCTGAATGCCTCCTTGTGGAAGTTTTAGAGCACAAAGTGACCCCAGGAGAGACCCAGAGATTGCTGGGAGGATTATATCTCCCAGATGGTCTCAGAACACCTTGGGATTCCACAGTATGGGTTGGCAAGTGTGCCTCACTGCTAAGACTGTTGCCCATGTGACCTGGCTTCAGATAAGCGGTGGAAAATGAATGAATCAAATTTTATTTTCTCTATTTTTTTGTTATGGTCAAGATAAATAGTTATGTGGCTACAATGCATGCAGCTACAGTATTTTAAGGTGATGACATTGCAGAGCCGTGGGAGACATTCTGTGTGAATCCATGGTAAAAATTACTGATATTGTGTGGTAACAGTGACTTTAACGACATACATGTATATCCTGAAAACTAATCCTGTGTGAACAGAGCTTTAGGAAAATTTCACTATATGCAATTTTTCCACGGTACACAGTACCTAGGAACACATCTAACAGGTAAGACAAAGAAAATAGTATAAATAAATACTCAAACCAAGAATTTCTGTCCAAAAAAGATCTACTACCACAAATTCTGTCATGTTATTTTTATGTTTAAGCTCCAGTACCCCATAAACCTCATTTAAACAGAACAGGATTAAAATGGAATGGGGGTTGGATAGATATTGTGCAGTTATTGCATTTGTAGTTAAACTCTGCTATGTCACTATAGTAATTTGGGAGCTGTGATTACCAGCTTTTATGAAGAACAGCATTGTCTCAGTAAACCATACCTTTTATTTGATCAATCTTGACCATCAAGATTCACAGCTCCATGAATAGAGCATCTTCTTGTATAGGTTATGCATGAGGCAGCCTGCAATGAGCCCAACAGCTGAAAAGCAGCTTAAATCCATGTGGTAAAAATCGGATTATAAAGAGATGACTTTTGAAAAATGCTGAACAACATGTGAATGCTTGAACAGTTTTAATGAGAAATTTGTCTCTACAAGTACTATTTAAATATTAATATTGTAATGATTTAGAAGTGGGAAGAAAATGGAGGTATGGACTTTAAACTTTTAAGAATATTTGTGGTAGATGGTCTTTAGGCCAGTACAAATCATGAGGTGCCAGTGCTCGTATAGACTGCCCATTGGTAAATGGGTGTGCACCAATAACAATTTGAGTGCAGCACTGTTAATGTTGAATTATAGTAAAAGCTTAATCAATAAATGATATCAGCACGGTTTACATGTATACTCACATGCTTAAATTAAAGATATCTTGCAATTTTAAATTGGTCTGCTGTCTACATTCTATACAGAACAATCAAATTCTAGTCTTTGCTCTCCTCAACCTCGGTTGATACAGCTTCATTCCTACTGCCTTGTTCCCTTTATTGTCCAACATACATGTCATCAACTACACCCATTTTACTAGAACCAGTTTTTTATTTTTTTATTTTTTTACTAAAATGACCTGATGATTTATTTTGATCTGCACTGCTTCCAATGTTCTCAAAGCACTTTTTTCACTTTCACATCAGCCAATAAAAAAACAGAAAAGTGTAACATCAACTTGGGTACTTTATTAAGTTTAAACAAAGTTTGTGTATTAACCTTTTTTTGTAAAAAATGTAAAAAAATTATTTTATGTAGAGTTTGGAGCACATCTGGTGGTCTAGGTGCATAGAAAGCTTAAAATTAGAGGTGTTGGAACTTCACAAATTAAGTGCTGCTTATTATGCACCTAAGACATCTGTCCCTTTCCCTGGCTGCAATTTAGTGCTGTTTTGATGTTCTGCTGCTCCTAGTGCTCCCATCTGATTCATTCTCAGCCTTTGGATTCACACCACCACTTCCATCCCAAACTGCTCCCCAGGAAAACTACCTACCAGAATTTCCTCATCTCCATGAGTCAATCCAAGCCAGAATTCTTCCCAAGGCTTGCCAGTGGCCATGAACCCAAGCCAATTGACTTCAGCGATGGAGAAGCACCTCTAAGTGCTTGTTTTACAGCCCTCTGAGCCGTGCCACCCAGCCCAGATTTACACTTAGATAATCCAACTTGCTCTGCCCCTTCAGACAATCAGAAGACACCTGAGTACTATTTCTCCCTATTTCTCCCTCAAGTCCAGCCCGAGAATGTCACACTATTTTGTTTTTTGTTTAATGTTATGGATGTGCTGGAAACAATCTGAAACAAGGGGTTGGACAGCAAAAAGATACCTGCTAACCAAAATGTCAAATAAAACCCATCACTTAGTGGATGAAACTCTGTAAAGGCCATGAAATAAATGTTGCTGCCATGTACATTTTCAATGGTTCCATGTATGCACAATAGTCCTTTTCTCATCACTTCGTATCCGGCCTTTTTAAATCATAAAAAATCAGCAAATGCCATGGTGCAAACCTATACAAAATGTTAACTTCTAATATTCACACTTTCCATTTGCGAGATGCCCTCAGTAAATTTTTTAAAACCTTTCTTTATCCCTACAAGTGAGATCATTTTCTTACCTCTCCATACCTTTGGCAAATTGGTGGGTATTTTTCAGGCTGTACCTATTATAACCCCATGAAATTGTAGTGGAGCCTAATATTGCACCATTGTTTAAGATATGTAGTACAGTGAATTATGAGACACATTTTTATTTGAATGAGAAGAGAAAAGGCTCTGTATCTGTTAGTTTCTCATGGAATCTCAGTCTAAATAAACTGTAGCTAACAACAATCCTCTCCCGTGCCATTTACCTTTAATTTGTTGTATTCTTAAGAATATTCTGTAAAAAAGCCCATATGTTAACCTTCAAATTTCCCAGATGCACAGTACAAATGTATAAAGCTCTATCAACATCCAGTTGTAAAAAAAAAAGCCTAACTAATTTCTGAACCCAGTACATTTCCCAGTGTGGCTTAATAAATTATATATACTAGAGTCACAACTCACCATGGCCTCCCACCTAAATAAGCGTGCCACTTCCCAGCTTTATTTAATATATACTTGTTGTTGAGCTGTAATTTGAAAATCAGGGACTGTTTCTGTAAGTTACTTTTAAAAAATATTATAGCATGCCATATGCTATAAACTATATACAGTACTCTAGCATACTACATACTATAAACCAAATTACCAAGCTAATTAAAAGGGTAGGCTCAGTTATGGGACACACTCTGGACCCTCTAGAGGTAGTACAGGAGGAGAGACTTAAAACAAAATAGGGTGCCATTATGAACAAAGCTGCACATCTTCACTCTTACACATTAACGCTGAGGACTTTCATCCAACAAATTATTCAGAAGAAGTGTGTTAAGAAACACTACTTGGGCTCCTTTACATCAACAGAAATATGCCTGCATAATGCCTCTATCTATCTCTCTCTCTCTCTCTCTCTCTCTATATATATATATATATATATATATATATATATATATATATATATATATATATATATATAAGAGTAGGAGTTTTTAGAAGTAATAAGTGACTGTTTTCTAATACAGCATGTTAAGGCACCAACAAGGGGTGAAGCCTGTCTGGATTTAGTGTTTTGTAATAATCAGGATAGAATTGAGGATGTAGAGGTGATTGAACCACTAGGGTCAAGTGACCATAATGTAATGCAATTCTCAGTATTTTGTAAGAGTACAGATGCAAAGACTAAAATTGTTAAGTTGAACTTTGGTAGGGCTAATTTTGAGCAGATGCGACAATGTCTAAGTAGGATACACTGGGATAAGCTTTTAAATGTGGAGACAGTCGAGGAGCAGTGGAACAGGTTTAAAAATGTTTTACATGTAATGCAGGACAAATACATACCTAAATTTGGAATTAATAGGAAACTAAAAAAAACTCCACGGTGGATTAATAAAGATTTCAAAAAGAAGTTGCAAAGGAAAAAACTGCTTTATAAGGCATATAAGACTAATAACTGCAAAGTTAATTGTAGAGCGTATGAGAACATGAGGGCAACCATTAAGTAGGATATCAGGGAGGCTAAAAAACAGTTGGAGAGGAATATGGCAGATAAGGCGAAAGACGACCCTAAGAGATTCTTTCAGTATTTTAGTAGTAAAAGAACAGTCAAGGAGGAGGTCAAATGCATCAGAAATAGTAAAGAGGAATTAAAAGTTACAGACAGTGAAATAGCGGATACCCTAAACTTACATTTTTCTGAGGTGTTTACAAGTGAGCAAGTGGATAACCTGCCAGAGGTAACAGGGACTACTAAGGAGGTACTGAGGGATTTGGAAATTGTAGAGGGAGAAGTGCTGCTCAGATTAAATAAGCTGAAATCAAACAAATCACCAGGACCAGATAATATTTACCCTCAAGTTGTTAAGGAGGCTAGCGAGTACATATATAAACCCTTAACACATATTTCTAGGAAGTCACTGCGCACTGGAGAGATTCCGAAGGACTGGAAAATGGCAAATATCATCCCATTATATAAAAATGGTGACAGGGCAGATCCAAGCAACTATAGGCCAGTAAGCTTAACATGCATCACAGGAAAATTAATGGAAGGAATTATTAAGGATAAGATTGAGCAACACCTGGCAAGGACAGGAGTTATTAGGAACAGTCAGCATGGGTTCAGAAGAGGGAGGTCGTGTTTTACTAACATGCTGGAATTCTATGAGGAGGCAACAAAAGGATACAATCAAAGTGGAGCTTATGATATTATTTATCTGGACTTTCAGAAAGCATTTGATAAGATGCCACATGAAAGGTTGGTCATCAAATTAAAAGAAGTGGGAGTTCAGGGTGATGTTTTTAGATGGGTGCAGAATTAGCTCAGACACAGGAAGCAGAGGGTGATGGTGCGAGGAACCTCATCAGAACTGGCCGATGTTAAGAGTGGTGTTCCATAGGGGTCAGTGTCAGGGCCGCTGCTATTTTTAATATATAAATGATTTAGATAGGAATATAAGTAACGAGCTGGTTAAGTTTGCAGATGATACCAAGATGGGAGGATTAGCAGATAATTTGGAATCTGTTATATCATTACAGAAGGACTTGGATAGCATACAGGCTTGGGCAGATTTGTGGCAGATGAAATTTAATGTCAGTAAATGTAAAGTATTACACATAGGAAGTAAAAATGTTAGGTTTGAATACACAATGGGTGGTTGGAAAATCGAGAGTACACCTTATGAGAAGGATTTAGGAGTCATAGTGGACTCTAAGCTATCGACTTCCTGACAGTGTTCAGAAGCCATTAAGAAGGCTAACAGAATGTTAGGTTATATAGCATGTTGTGTGGAGTAAAAGTCCAAGAAGGTTATGCTCAACCTTTATAATGCACTGGCGAGGCCTCATCTTGAGCACTGTGTGCAGTTTTGGTCTCCAGGCTACAAAAAGGACATAGCAGCACTAGAAAAGGTCCAGAGAAGAGCGACTAGGCTGATTCCAGGGCTACAGGGGTTGAATTATGAGGAAAGATTAAAAGAGCTGAGCCTATACAGTTTAAGCAAAAGAAGATTAAGAGGTGACATGATTGAAGTGTTTAAAATTATGAAGGGAATTAGTACAGTGGATCGAGACTGTTATTTCAAAAAGAGTTCATCAAGAACATGGGGACACAGTTGGAAACTTGTTAAGGGTAAATTTCGCAGAAACATTAGGAAGTTTTTCTTTACACAAAGAACGATAGACACTTGGAATAAGCTACCAAGTAGTGTAGTAGACAGTAAGACGTTGGGGACTTTCAAAACTCGACTTGATGTTTTTTTGGAAGAAATAAGTGGATAGGACTGGCGAGCTTTGTTGGGCTTAATGACCTGTTCTCGTCTAGAGTGTTCTAATGTTCTAATGTACATATATATATACTGTTTATATAGGGTGGTCCAAATCTAATTATGCAATTTTCATTACGCTATAACTTATTAAGTTATTACATAGAGAATTCACAGCACCTGCCCTGCACATAGAGATTTCACTTAAAATACTTTTTGTTGCTGATAGATGGCAGCACCTGCCCTGCATTCCAAAATGGCAGGGAGATGGTTGTCAGTCGAACAGTTGCATAATTAGATCTGGACCACCCTATATATAATTAAAGAGATTTTATATTTAAAGAGCTTCTGTAAAAAGCCAGATTCCCCCCTGGAGACAAATAAAGTTCTATCTATCTATCTATCTATCTATCTATCTATCTATCTATCTATCTATCTATCTATCTATCTATCTATCTATCTATCTATCTATCTATCTATCTATCTATCTATCTATCTATCTAAAATGTATGATGGGAAAGATTTTACTTTTACTAAAATAGGATTTTTTAACATAACAGAGTTCAGAATACAAGATTAAAGACGTCAGACATGAAGGTGTTGCTTTAATAATGTAGAATTTATAAGTAGCTATATGTTATGGGTGGCACTGAACCACTAATACATTAAAAATCACAGCTAACAGACGGCAGTTGTTGAGTTGGCTGGATTTTTGATGGCAGAGATTAAATTATACAGTTAGGAGTCACTCGTCTTTGTGATGTCTACTGCTTGGGTAATACACATCAAAGTATAAAAGAGTTAATAATTATCCCACCTTACTGGTTTTAATGTTCAGAATATTACAATCTATAGCATTTACTGGAAACAATTTTTCCTCATGATATTCTCATTAAATTGTCCAAGTTATTATTACAGCCAATTCATTCCAAACTACTAAACAGAACAATAATGTATTTGACATGTTTGTCAGTCCCTATTATTAATCTCTCCAAGACTTTTTATATTTTATCTTGCTTAAATTAATTTTTAAACATATAATGAGAACATGGTTACACAGTCTGAATGTTATAAAACATTTTTTTTTTGTTTGTTTTTTCTGTCCTCCCTGGCCATCGGACCTTACTGTTATTCTATATTAACTAATGTTGTCTTATTTTAATTTCTTACTTTGTCTTTTATTTTTATTTTCCTCATTATGTAAAGCACTTTGAGCTACTTTTTTGTATGAAAATGTGCTATATAAATAAATGTTGTTGTTATAAAACATATTAAATATTTCCAAACTGTTAACAGCTGGTTATTAATGGATACCTAAGCTAAAATGTGACCAAGAAAACACAACAGCGTACCTTACCTGAATTTTTTTGTTTTTAATAGTAGTTAGTAAGCCTGAAGAGCAGCAATCAGAATGCCCTTAACACCTCTGAGATTTTTTTTATTTGTTATTTTTCCAAATTAGTTACCTCTTTCTGTCACTTCACTTGTTTTTTCCCATCATTTTTTCCCTTATTGATCCTTTTCCTGATATACTGTATGTTATATTGTAAATCACACTGGTACGACTATAACAGAGGGTGCCATACTTTAAAAATATATAGCTTAGGAAAATTTATTTTATTATCAATGTGCGATGTTACCAGTGAAGTGTTTCTTACAAATGTCCAATTTACAAAAATGCAAATATATGATAATGTACAAACTACGCTTTGCTTAGTCACAATACAGCTTTCTTAAAGATGCTGACTATTGTTAGAATGAGGCACATTTTGAATTAAAATTAGGTCAAACTTTGAATCAACTTGAAGTTTTCAGCATCTGAATTTACTTCTCACTTATTATTTTGAAAGTCTATTGACTGATGTCACTCAACAAGCTCATTAACTACAGAAAGACTCCCTAAAGCATTCAGCCTGAAAATAAACATGAAAGAAGCTGAATTTTGTGAAGCTAGCAAACGAAATAAGTAGACATTTGATTTCAAAAAGAAAAAGTTTAACCATTTCTATCTCAAATCACATAGATTAACTGGTAATGGATTTTTTAAATTTTATAATCACAATTTATTTTATATATGAGTTATAAAATACAGTCAATGATATTGTACTGAAAACAATGGTTTAAGCATGAGTTAGTGATTTCTGCAATAAGACTACTGACTAATTATATTTTGAGCCGTACTATTTACACTGAAACCTAGTGACAAATGCATTGGCAGTGCAGTAATACCAAAATGTACTTTAGTGTTATAAATGCCTTGGAAATGTGGTACGGCTGCCAGAATAAATTGCTAAAAAATCTTTGCTGTGCTGTGGCTGGATTATAGATTCTTTAACTTTTGTTTTTTTGTCACAGCTGAATTAATTAACTCTTTTAGGGCGGATGTTGACTTTTGTCGACAGGAGGGGTTGAGGGCGAATGTCGACAAAAGTCGACATCCAGGGATAGAGGGCGACAATCAGCTGTTAATGGCGACAAAACTCACTGTCACGTCGCAGGCATTCCCTCTGTGCTTGGAGGAATGCTAGACTCGTTGACTCGGCAACTAATCCTTGCGTGTGCGTGAGTTGCGAAATGTAAACAATGGCAAGATGGCATCGACATGTCACAAGGGAGCGAAGCGAGTGCAGAAAAGAAAACACTCAGCAGACAATGTTTTGTGCATTATCGCGGAGTTGGACTCTGATTTTTCAGAATCAGATTTTATTGACAGTGATCAGGAGATCGAACAAGAGAGTGAGAAGCCGGCATCAGCTGATCGGACACCAGCCGATGCCGCGCCAGCTGATCCGCTGCCAGCTGAGCGCATTTGCGCAGCCGATGCATCTACGGCAAGATTTGCGTGGGAGGAATACACAGAGATTGATCCGTGGGAGCCGAACTGGCTACCGGACTTCACAAGTCGGCATAGCTTGCTGTTGGACACGACAGATCACCAGCTGCTGAACTACTTCAGGCTGCTCTTTCCTGATGCTGCTTTTCAGCTACTGTCAGACGAGACAAACAGGTAGACAGAGAAATTTTTTGAATCGCGGGCTGCGCTTGCATCGCATTCTCGTTTTTCAAAGTGGAAACCCACAACAAAAGACGAGATGAAGCGCGCTGTGGCATTACAAATAGAGATGGGACAGAACTGGTGATATAACTTCAGGGAGCATTGGTCCAAACGTGCTTTGTCCCCTGGTGGCTTTAGACAGGTTATGCAGCGTGATGATAGGTACGTGATGCTGCAAAGTTTTATTCACTTCTGTAATAAACAGAAGCAAATCCCATGGGGTGAGCCAGGCTATAACGCCATGCCTAAAGTTCAGCCCCTGCATGACATTGTGGAACCAACATAGAAACAATTTTATCTGCCTGGCTGTGATTTGTCTGTGCATGAATCTATGATAAAATAAAAAGGACACCTTTTTTCTGCAAATATGTGCCAGACAAGCCCACAAAGTATGGCATAAAGGATTTTGTACTGGCAGAAGCAAACACTGGTTTCTGCCTGAAAGTAATTACATATACAGGAAAGTATTTCTTTCAAAGAGAGAACTGTCCCTTGACAAGTCAGGTTGTGCTGGAGCTGCTTCAGGGCTATGAACATTTGGGTCATGTTGTGTACATTTGGACAATTTTTATACATGCCCAGAATTGTTCATGGAGCTACAGAGCAGAGGAATTGGAGCTTGTGGCACAGTGAGGGTGAACAGGATACACATGGCTTCACAGTTGAAGCCAGACAGGCTGAAGATGAAAAGAGGTGACAATACGGTTTTCATGCGGGCAGAAAACTTGGTTGCAGTGGCATGGCACGATGGCAAACGGGTGACTTGTCTCTCTACAGTACACACTAACAATATATGTGAGAAAGTGCAGCAACAGACAATTGAAAAGTAGGCACCAAAGCAACACATATTGTAAGCAGTGCAATGTGGCAATGACTGAAATTGGCTGCTTTGAGTGAGATCAGACTTTGCAGGACTTTGCTGTGTAAAATGTATGTGATATGTATGTGAAATCATAGAGTATGCAGGCTCATACAACATGCAAGACAGTAACATTTGTCAAAAGTAAATATTTTTTGTTGATTTCAATTGCTTTGTGTTCTTTTTTTAAAAAAAAATTAGTTTTTGGAAAAATATTCAGCCCTGGGAGAAAAGAAACAAAAAAAAAATTAGCCCTAAAAGAGTTAATGTGATTATTTACAGGATATTGTGGACAGTGTCACATGTGTGCATGGGAGGACCTCCTCACAGGCTGTGTTGAGGCGTGTATTAATCCTGCTGCCGCTAACCCTGTCTTCTCCTTCTTTCCCTTCAGCACAAAGAAGCAGCCTAGAGATGGTGATTAACCCTGCCTCATCTGGTCCAGCCACCATAAAGTAGAGCTCCTGCTACCCTTTCCAGGAGAATTATATCTTCGAAAGGGATCGCTAGAAGACTGGTCCTTCAAAATACAGAGAGAGAGAAATAGTTTGGATCGAGACTGAAGTTGTTGTAACTGTTGTTTGACTGAAAAAGGAAAAGAATAAAAGGAATTAGTTGCAGGAAAAGAGAAAAAGTTGCTTGGGAACATATTGATTGAATAAAAATTAATTAAAGTGTAAATTTTATTATCATCTTTTAGATTGCATCTAATTTCATCAAGTGTTTGCTGAATTCTATGCTTCTAGGTCATTTTGGTTATGTTGTTGTTCAATTCTTTCTTGGTAAAAGTAAAGCCACTGAATGGAATGGCAACTGAATGTACCAAAACACTTTGAAAAACAAAACTTACTATGAAAACATATAATTAATGAAACAAATTCAGCTACTGTCAGTTTATCAATGCAAGGTTGTTTTTGGTGTGCACACTTGTGTCCATGCATTTTTGCAATACAAAAAAAAAAATCTAATGTGGCCAGCACGACTTTCTCCATATTTACAACATACAGTGGATTCAGAAATTATTCAGATCCCTTCAATTTTTTCAGATTTTGTTATGTTGTAGCCTTGTGCTAAAATCATTTATATTTATTTTCCCCATGTCAAGAAGCAGTCAATACTATAAAATAACAAATGGAAAACAAGATTTTCAAAATTTTTGCAAATTTGTTAAAAATAAAAAAACAAAATATCATAATGACACAAGTATTCAGATGCTTCACATGTGCTTAATACAGTGAGCATCTTTGACAGCAATTACAGCCTGGAGTCTTCTTGGGTATGATATACCAAGCTTCACACAAGTAGATTTGAGGATTTTTTACCATTCTTCTCTTCAGTTCTGTCAGTTTGGATGGAGACGGGTCTGTATCGAAGGAGTGACACTTCATAGGAGTGACATAACAAAGGAGTGACATAAATACCGTATTAAAGGAGTGATATTTTATGGGAGTCACCTACCACACACAACTGAAAGTATGCTTGCCAAAAAAATCATTGTCGCCTCACCTACCACACACAACAGAAAGTACGCTCGTCAAAAAAATTGTTGCTACCACTTGGATGGTTGGTTGGATGGTTGTCACTCCTTTGAAATTTATATCTGAGGTTTCACTCCTTCGTTATGTCACTCTTTTGAATAGGACCAATGGAGACAATCAGTAGACAGCTTATTTAAAGTCCCTCCAAAGATGTTCAATTAAGTTCAAGTCCTGACACTGCCTGGACAGCTAAAAGACATTTCCTAATTGTCCCTAAGGCCATACTTGCTTTGTGCTTTGGGTCATTGTCCTGTTAATAGGTTAACCTTCAGCCCAGTCTGCGGTCCAGAGTACTCTGGAAGAGGCTTCATTAAAAATATCTGTAAACTTTGCCCTGTATAGCTTTCTCTCAACTGTGGTTTGTCTCTCACTCCCTGTTTCACCATTAAAAAGGTATTGCACATTTGATACCTGATTTCCTCCAGACTTGATGTTAATCTTGGTTTCATCAGATTCAGAGAACCTTGTTTCTCATAGTCTCAAAAGCCTTTAGATGCCTTTTTTGAAAACTCCCAATCAGGCTTCCATGTATGTTTTACTGAAGGTTTCTCTCACCATTCTGTCATAAAGCCCGGATTGGTGATAAGAAACGATTCAATGATGATCAATAGAATGGGATGCACTTGAGCCAAATTTCAAATGTCAGAGCAAATGGAACTAAACACCTGTGTCAATGTGATACTTCATTTTTTATGTTTAATAAAGATCCTGTTTTCTCTTTATCATTCTAGGCTATTGATGTGAGTAAAAATGAATTTAAATGATTTTAACATAAGGCTGCAACATAAGATAATGTGAAAAATGTGAAGGAGTCTGAAAACTTTCAGAACCCACAGTACGTATAGTATACAGTGTGCATTTACCAGAATATATGCCAATGTACTACTACTACTGCTTTTGAAATCTTTGAAATTTAAAAGCTTAAACCCACATTTTGTGAACTTGGCTGTTGCTGGTACTGGCTTCAAAAACTTTGAACCTGAAATCCTCAAAGCTGAATAGTTGGAATTCACTGAAAATCTAACCAGCTCTTAAGACTGACAAGTGCAAGATGTACACAAACCTTTATTTGAATTGGTCCACTGAGTCTCAATTACAGTGCCTGCAAAAGTTTCACTACAGGTAGACAGACACATGTCCTTCTAAAAATGTTCTAAGGATATCAAAATGTGTTTTTCTATTAACAACCGTGAAAGTGACTTTTTTCATTAAAGCAGTACTTCCACCATATGTGACATACTATATGGAGAAATTAAAAAGTAAGCACTCAATTTCAGATATATTTTAATTGTGATCCCAAATCTTATTTTTACAAGCAAAAATGATTGCCTTTTCATTCAGATGATGCATTATTATGATTTGAGAAACAGGTGTGAGGTGTCCAAAAGAATCCACAAGCCAGGCTAGACCTTCTCAGCTTGTCTAGAGTAGGCCTCACTCCAAACAGTCCAACCTCTGTGACAGCTAGGGGGTGCTATCGATCCCTTGAACACTCAGACCACACGTCAGACACCACGTAAAAGTCCCAAAACTAAATTTATTATTATAATAATGTGCACAAAGCACCTCCACCTCCTCTATACTCACAATAACAAACAATAATCACAAATACAATAATCAATAAATCCTCCTCTCCTCCCAGCAGCTCCGTCACACTCCCACCCAACTCCGGCTCAGTGTGCTGGGGTTTGCCATAGTCCTTTTAAAGTCCTTGACCCAGAAATGCCTCTGTCCCTCAGTCCACGTGACTTCCTAGCACTTCCGGGTCAGATCAAAAACTCTTCTTTTTCTTCAGCCCAGAAGTACTTCATTTCTTCCATCTTCGTGACGAGGTAGTACTTCTGGGCTATAATGAAAACATAAATCCTTGTCCCTCCCTGCAGCGTCCCCTGGTGGCCCCCACGGTATCCAGCAGGGCTGTGAAGGAAAACTCCAATGTCCATGATGCCCTGTGGGAATTCGGGACACCTCCATGTTGCAGGGAGGACTCCACCTAGCGGCGTGGGGGTATTGGCCGGGATACACTGCTGGCAATCTCCCACACCTCCTAACACCACAGCCTACTTAAGCCTAAAAGTGCCTCTGCTTATTAGTTTTTAATTGTCCTAAAATAAACCAAAAACATATCAACATGTCCTTCTAGGTAAATGGACTTTTAAAACCTTTTGCCAAGAAAGAACAACCACAATGTATTCTTTATAAATATAAGAATTTATTTAGAAAAAACAAAAATGGCAAAAAGAGATGATAAGTATGGGGACGTGTGGCGAACGTTGTGTCCTTCAAAAGGTGTCCTGCGCTTCACCAAGGACATTTGTCCTAACCAAACATACCCCATGACCTCCTCCTGGTCACAAAGCAGCCCCATGCCCAGTTTGGTGGCGATTGGACGCCCGGTGCAGATTTGTATGGAGGACAAGCAAACATCGACTCTGCCTTATATATTAGAAGAATTTATTTAGAAAAAACAAAAATGGCAAAAAGAGAAAAATGATGCAAAAAGGGTTTGTCCAAAATGCAATACAGAGCAAACAAGTCCCAATTTGCAATTCAAATGATAGTAACATTTGATAGTCACAAAGCATTAGTGAATATTCAACAATCAAAAAAATTAATACTCACAAATACACTCTGTTATATGACAATGAACCACTGAAGGATTTGTTCTCATCTTCAGAATATATAAGCAGTTGGTGGTCCATCCACAATAACATCAGGATGGCCCCGCATCTTGGGGTTCCACTCATAAAATACAACGATCACAGAAGAAATACATATTACACAAAGATAATAAATATTAAACAAAACCAACAGAATAACACAGAAAAGTGAACAATAATGACTCATTTAACAAAAACATCAGGAAAACAGAAAATAATGGCCATCCAGAAAATAAATTCTGGATATAATAACACATGCTTTGCTTTTATGTTCAATTTTTTTCCTGGCTACTGCACTAAGCTTTCATTTGTACCCAGACCTGTTGTTGTTATTCTACCAAGTAAGGCTCATATTGCTTGCTGTATTACTTATTTTTCAATGGGGAGAAGAGCATGACTTTATACTAAGCTGAGATAAAGTTTGTGCTGGTTTGCACTATCACAAAAATCATTTCCTTTGTATGCTGACAAAACTGAGGATACAGTTGTACACTCTTAATGAGGCAGTAATTAAAGACTCAGAAAGAGCAAAAGCCTACTTAGAAGTGCTTAGAAGTACTGTTACCATAAGAAAATCTTACTGAGCAAAATAGGATAATTGATAATATAATAAAGAACTAGACAATAACATTACATTATTGAGAAACAATATTTCAAATGTTAATTTCCTGAGATGCACTGCCTATCAGTCTACATGTTGTTCCATGAAGGACCTCCAGTGTTTCCAACATTAATTCCTGTAGTGCACAGAGGCTCTTCATTATTCACTCATTTTCACTGTAAACTCAAAAAGGTCTACGTATCTGGAGGATAAACTCTTTGTAAATCTCCTAAATACTCCTTAGCGCGTTAATTCTAAACAAATTTTCAATGACGGTCAGTGAATTTATTCGATTGCATGACAATGTTTAAATGAATGGTTGTGTTTCTTCCACATCTTTGAAGGTTAGTGTACTTGCACTACAGACAATGTACAAGCTAAGCCTGATTTTATTGTAAAGTGCAAAAGAGAAATACTTAAGTTCACGTTTACTGTCATGTGTGCACTCTACAATGAGATTCTAACTTACATAACTTCCTCTAATTAGTGACAGTGGTGTAATACAAATAACACAGACAATGAATACAACAGATGATAAATATAAGAACACACAACAGGTATGCTCATGCAATGGATGCACTAAGGGGTTGTTCAGTAGCATTGAGACTTCAGGATAAAAAGTTTCAATGAATCTAGTATGCATACTAACATCCTGTATGAAAAATGAATGAACCCCTTAAAACGTGAGAAGAGACAAGATTACAACAGACTATACTGTGAAAATAAGCACGCTCCCTGTGACGGTCTGGGTCGCTTAAGCACTTCGTGGCTGCTTCCAGGAGCCATTTGAACTTGGAACTGCCGATAACACACTTGAGGATGACGTAAGCAAATGAGGACACACACAGCAATGGGTGGTGCAAATGTTTAGTGCCTTTTTTACAAAAGAAAACATTGTCCAAATGGCAGTGCAGATATCTTTAAATAAATAATCCAAAAAATGATGTGCAAAGTGGAGGTTAAAATGTCAGATAAGTAAATCCATTAAAAACAAGGTAAAAATCATGGCAGGAATTTCTCCATTTATTTAAAACAAACACGAGCCCCAGTGCAGAATTCTAAAAACCAATGTTTTCTCCACTTTCTCCCAACAGGATTCTTCAGCCCAAGGAGGTATCCTTCCAACAGGGACAACCGACCTTTTAACTGGGCCCTTGCAGCTGTCACAGGCTCCCAGCAAGGCTCTGCACTGAGCCTAGTTCCTCTAAGTCCCACTACCACTCCTCGACCTTACGCGGGAGGCCTCTTGGAGTGGTCAGTCACTTCTGCTCCCCAAATGCTCTGCTGCTTGAGTTGTGGCCACACACTCCTCTCCTGAGGCTCTTCCCAGCTGCCTGCTTCCATTCCTCCTCTCACTTGCTCTCCTTATGTTTCTCTATTGTTTTTCTTTTCTTTTTTTTTGAATCCTGAGTTCTCTGTGCAAGCTCCCTTTATAGCCCTGATTGGGTGGAGCTGTTGTCCTCCATCTGCTCTGAGGTGTGAATGAAGCACTTGTCCCACCATTTGCACGTGAATGCATGATCAACCAAGCATCCCAATCAACCTTGGCACAGCACATGCACATTCACACATGCATCTGCACCTGCCTGGAGCCTGTATGCTCCTGGACTCCAGATTATTTAAAATCATGCACCATCACTGACCTCTCTTATCACACTACCTAATCAGAAATTTAAATTTTCATGTACTATCATGCATTTCTCTGTGAGAGTTTACATAGGTCCTATACCAACATACTGTAGTCATCTATGTTCTCCTTTGCCTTACTAAAAAAGTGGGGTTCTATAAACTCTTTTTGCTATCAAAAAAGAGTAGAACACATCAGCATTACACTTTAAAAATATCCATATCCAAAAAGAATTAAGTGGGTTACCATGGACATTTTATTATTTCAGTTATGCATCACCCGCACTAGCCAGGCAGATTTTGAGCCCTTCCTTTGGGATAACTGTTCCTATTATGGACCTCTCTTGAGAACAGAAAACAAAACTATGATAATGTCCTCTTTAAAAATAAATTGCAATAGCATTATTTTATTTGAGCCAGCAGGCAGGCATGTAAGATACTATGCAAGACTAAAAATAGCCTGTACTATTCTCTCTTCAAGTAGCTTGAACTTAAAGTCAATGACATTTATTTACCTTGGCACAGGTACCACATATACTCTTTCTGCTACAGTAGGCAGGCCAGTGTTGAACCAGTTTTAATACTTAAAGTGCAATTTTATTAAACTGAGCATTTTTATAGTCATGATGAAAAGATTCGCTTATTTCATTCATCAGACAAAATTCAAAGGTTGGTGAATACTGCTCAGCAATAAAAACACACTGCTAATCTGCTTTGGTTGCCTGATGCTTTGTTTTATTACTAGTTCATAAAAATGCATCCCTGACATTTATACTTAAAAAGCACAGCTCTGCAAGGAAGAGAAAGTTCATGCACCGGTCTCCATTAGATAATACTATAGAGATGTGATTAAAATGAAAGCTTCTCAAGAGGTAAGTCAGGAGAGCACTGAAAAGTGACAGCCTTCATATTTTCATTGCCAAGGTCTTGGGTGAGGATGCAACTGCAAAGTTGTTTTATTTTATTTTTTTAAATAAATCTGGCTTCTTTATCCTTGACTCTCCTTGACATGGTCTGTAATTGAGATAAATCACAAATGTCAAATGTCACTGTTATTCTCTAGTATGGATTTAAAGGTTTCAATCAGTACAAGAGATATGCATTTTTTTTCTGATGCATGTATAAGTGCTATCTTTATATGAGCAGCACAATTTTGTATTTTCTTTCCCACAAGTGTTACAAATGAAATGATAAGACAGGGCCTAGTAACAGATAACATATTGCCTTATCCAATGTTTGTTATTAATTCAATATTTGAAAATCTTTATCAAAAACAAGCATATGAAATGCTATTTTCTTTTAAAAAGTATTTTAGTATGAAAGACAAGTGCAGAGCAGCTTTTTATTAAACAAAGACATTTAGGCAAAAGCTCATGGTACGTTTCTTTTCATGTGAAACATAATTATGTGTAAGTAATCAACGAAAAAGTGCTGAACATTCTTATTGAATAGTAATCCCTGTGTAAGGACTAGAACTAGATTTACTGCTTTCTGTTATTTTGTCAGATTCCTTTCTTAGTCCCTCCTCATATCTACTGTTTCTAATTTAGGTATAGTCTTCTGAAATTTTATTTTACTGAGTACCGGTTAGCACTGCTGTCTCATGGACCCAGGAACCTCAGCTTGAATCTTACACCACATTTACTTTGTATACAGTACTTAACACTGTATTGCAAATTTGTTTTCTATGTAATGCACCTTGAGATGAGATAAACTCTGAATGACCGAAAAATAATATTGTCAGACCTCACCTACCCAATCCAGTTCATGGTCATTGGAAGGGTGAAGTACATCTCGGCACCATGGCGCACAAAATGAGACAATGATGATGGAGTGTCTGTCTATTTCAATACTGACTTTGGGTTAATTAATCTAATGCACACTTTTTGGGATATGGGAGCAAAACCAGTGAAGCTACAGGGAGAATGTGCAGCATCCATGCAAACAACAATTTATAAAGGATCTCAGCCAACAGCACTTTATCTATGGGACTTTATATTGCACTGAGAAAAACACATTCATTTACTGATTACCAAATATATTGAAATAATAAAACTATAACCATTTTCTGAGGGTAACATCAGCCACAAACTGAGCAAAGTCTAATTTAACCAAACCTCAAAATGGATCCTTTGGCCCAGAAATGCATTAGAATTATTCATCCTAGTTTGTGTTCAATGATAGATAGATAGATAGATAGATAGATAGATAGATAGATAGATAGATAGATAGATAGATAGATAGATAGATAGATAGATAGATAGATAGATAGATACTTTATTAATCCCAAGGGGAAATTCACGTACTCCAGCAGCAGCATACTGATACAAAAAAACAATATTAAATTAAAGAGTGATAAAAATGTAGTTAAAAACAGACAATAACTTTGAATAATGTTAATGTTTACCACCCCGGGTGGAATTAAAGAGTCGCATAGTTTGGGGGAGGAACGATCTCCTCAGTCTGTCAGTGGAGCAGGACATTGACAGCAGTCTGTCACTGAAGCTGCTCCTCTGTCTGGAGATGATCCTATTCAGTGGATGCAGTGGATTCTCCATAATTGATAGGAGCCTGCTCAGCGCCCGTCGCTCTGCCACAGATGTCAAACTGTCCAGCTCCATGCCTACAATAGAGCCTGCCTTCCTCACCAGTTTGTCCAGGTGTGAGGCGTCATTCTTCTTTATGCTGCCTCCCCAGCACACCACTGCGTAGAAGAGGGCACTCGTCATAACCATCTGATAGAACATCTGCAGCATCTTATTGCAGAATTTGAAGGATGCCAGTCTTCTAAGGAAGTATAGCCGGCTCTTGCACAGAGCATCAGTATTGGCAGTCCAGTCCAATTTATCATCCAGCTGCACTCCCAGATATTTATAGGTCTGTACCCTCTGCACACAGTCACCTCTGATGATCACAGGGTCCAGGAGGGGCCTGGGCCTCCTAAAATCCACCACCAGTCTCCTTGGTTTTGCTGGCGTTCAGGTGTAGGTGGTTTGAGTCGCACCATTTAACAAAGTCCTTGATGAGGTTCCTATACTCCTCCTCCTGCCCACTCCTGATGCAGCCCACGATAGCAGTGTCATCAGCGAACTTTTGCACATGGCAGGACTCTGAGTTGTATTGGAAGTCCGATGTATATAGGCTGAACAAGACCGGAGAAAGTACAGTCCCCTGCGGCACTCCTGTGTTACTGACCACAATGTCAGACCTGCAGTTCCCGAGACGCAAATACTGAGGTCTGTTTGTAAGATAGTCCATGATCCATGCCATTAGGTATGAATCTACTCCCATCTCTGTCAGTTTGTCCCTAAGGAGCAGAGGTTGGATGTTGTTGAAGGCGCTAGAGAAGTCTAGAAACATAATTCTTACTGCACCACTGCCTCTGTCCAAGTGGGAGAGTGATCGGTGTAGCATATACAGTAGATGATGTAGAAAGGTATCAAAATAAGTAACCTTCTTGTTCCTTATCTAAGATCTGTGAAACAGCTAAGTGAAACTATGGGGATTTTATATGTTGTTCACAAGAATTCTTTTAATTAGGAAAGGAATTTTAAGAATTTGTTAACCATAACAAGGTTGAAATGGTTCCCTACATGATGACTTTTGTGGATAGGTGCATCATCTCAAGATACCTACAAGCACATACTGTATGTCTCTTTATAAGAAGGAAAGATGCAAAATACATCGGTGATCATTAAGAGAATCATTAAACAGATTAAGCTGGACACAATTTGCTCTGTCATTAAAAATGCTTTTGTAGCACACTTACAAATGTGGATTTTAGGAGATCAACACTGCGCAACACCAAGAATTCAACTGGCTTCAGCACAGATTAGATCATTTTCTGATGGTAGAGGGTGGTGCAGGGAAAAGGGAAATTTTCAATTGACTGTCAATGCACAAATGAACACATTACAAAATACATTTAATGATAAAATATATTGTACAGGATATGCAATTAATGATGATAATCAATATTCATTTAATATTCATTTTATGTTTTGAAGAAAACATCATGAAGGTGTTGTCCATTTCTCCATAAACATTCTGACAGCCTGTTGTGGAAATTCTGCATTGCTCGATCTATCATTTACTTTAGCCAACAATTGTTCACAAAACTGTTGATGCAACACATGGTCACTGGATTTGAGTTCCTGCACAATCTGCAATTTTTAGGGGTGGAACTTCAACTCGTACCATATTATTTGCATGGTTTGTTGCCTCAACTGTAATGATGATGTGTGTTGTCGAATAGAGTGGTGAGGGCTCCTCACGATGGCAGCTTGAACAGCCTCAGCATTCACTGGTGTGCAGGCCATTCAAACAACACCTGGGGACTTTTTTTTTAAGGCTGAACCCGTTTCTTCAAAATGATGCACCCATGTTCTAATCGCGTGAGCAGACGGGACATGATAATGATATTCAAACTGGTAATGACGCCGAAATTCCATTTGTACAGCAGTCATACTACCAGCATTCTTATTAACGGCTTTCACAGAGAATGCTCATTGCGCACCACTACATTGCTCCATTATAATTAATGGCAAGAGGTTCTAAATGAGGTCTAATTGGTTCCAAACAATTGCCAGCCACTGGGGTTGTCAATGCCTAGTTCCAAAATTTCCAGTTTCCCTGCACCACCTGTATAATTGAGGCTCAGCTACACTGTACCCCTGTATATTCACTTTAGACATTGGATTTAGGCATCGAAAAGGATCTCATCAGTCACTAAGTGTTGGGGAAACCAGAGGGGGTGTATACAAAAGACACTGAAATGTGGACATGTAACTCTAATCCCAAACAAAAATTTTGATCTTACTTCATATTACAAAAACTAACAAATGAGGTCCTTTTTCAAACAGTTAATGATTTTTGAGTATATTTACAGCATGTTACGCAAGGCTAAAAATGTTTTCTTCTTTTTTTTTTTTTTTGATGATGATGTTGCACTTTTATTTGTAATAACCAAAAACAAAGTAAATAACAGTATATGACCAAATTAGCCCATATTATTTATTTCAAATATGGTTTTCACAGGGCATTATATGCAACACATGAAGCCACAAATAAAGCTGAATTGAAACTTTATATTTTCTTAGACTGCTCACCATCAGATTTTATTCTAATATTCCACACAGATCCACATCATCTTTGTAGTATGTTGTACCAGTGATGTTTTCTATGCTGGTAAATAGCAAGAAATAGGCTACAATAAAAAACTGTAAAACACCCCACTTATGTTAGCCTGTAAAATAATGCATTAGTCACATAAAATGCTGAAGCTGCAATTTTATCAAAGAAATTAGGTTTACAAAGTATTTGGTACCTGCTCTTTGCAACTCTTCTAAATAATTCAGTTACTACTGTCTAACACATTTTATGAAAATTTCATCTTGTTTGTTATTTCTATGTGCACATTGCTAATCTAAAATGCTTGTGCTCCTTTGGGTTCTTTACAGTACTATAAGTCCATAGGTTGCACTTTATAACAGGAGAACATTACTTATTTCATTTTAATTTTCAAACATAAAATACTTTACCTTTTTTAATCTGGACAAAACAAATGATTATGGACAAAGAGAATGACTTTGTTCTTTCAATTTACAAAACTGAAAAGGATAAGTTAACTTTAAAACACACATTTTGCAGCTGTTCCATCGTAACACACACAAGCAGTCTTTACAATTGTGTCCTAACTCTTTGTGATAATTAGAGATCCCTGGGCATCTTCCAAAAAGAGTAGGGTTTATCCGATGTCCTGAGTAAATTGCCCATCATATCCCCATTCATTCTGACCCTGTCTCTAATTAGCTCTTTCTCTCACCCCTTCACCACATAATAGTTAATGTGTAGCTAGTGTGCTGGTGCAATAATGGCTGCTGTCGCATCTTCCAGGTGGGTGCTACACATTGGTGGGTGTTGAAGTGGTTCCCCTCTGTCTAAGTGGTTTGAGTAGCGAGAAAAAAATTAATTAATTATTTTATTAATTATTATCAACTACATTAGTTTGAAACAGCAATGCTGCAGTTGTTGCATCAGAGAAACAGATCGAGCTATTGTACTTTTACAGACAGATCCTGAGAGTAGTCTTCTAATGTACAGGTGTCAGTACAATTGAATTCTCAACAGTTAAATAAATCAGATACTCACCAAAAATTAAAGTCAAAAGCAGTTGCTTTGCCTTACAGTTGTTGTCACTAGAGTGCTCCTCAATGCTCTTCTCAGAAACAATCAGATGCAAAGTTATACAATTGTGGTCAGTTTTCCATGCTAACAGCTCCCATGAAAGGTAACAATAAGAAATGATTATGTTGAAAATCACAGTACAAATATCCAAAAATTAAGGTGATTATAACACTAAAAAATAACTGCAGTGAACTTGACCAAAGAAATTAAGCAGAGTGAGCTTAGATATGCATTAATGGAAATTTTCCTCATGCACAGAGGAAAAATAAATCTTCAAAGAAGGTAGCTGGTCTCGATCAAGACCAAAAACCATATTTGATGAGATCATTAGCCAAAACTGACACAAATATGGATACATAGATCCTCAAGCTCTGACACAACAGAAAAAATATCCAAGACTGGACCTGAATACTATGGCCCTATGTTAAATAAATAAGAATATATAACTTATAGCCTGTTGAAAAACAGAATTTTTTCATCTTGTTTGAATTCCTGGTCAGGCAGCAGCTGATGCAAATAGTTGGGGAACACGCACTGGTACAATGTGTTGTCGCACCCACTACACGACGAAACAACTCGGGATCCCAGTTGGCAACCTCCCCAGGCAGACATGTGGTCCAGTCCCACCCTCCAGAAATGACCCTCTATCTGCCCCAGCCAGGTGTTACGTGGGCGACCCCTTGGCCTGGTCCAGCCACTCGGGTCTCCAACAATGAGGATCTTACAAGCTGGATCACCCTCGGGGAAACACGCCATATGGCCGTAGTGCCGTAACTGACACTCCCTCACAATGCAGGTAATGTGCCTCATTCGGGACTCCATGAGCAACCGCTCGTTCCACACAAAGTCAAACCAACGGTACCCAAGGATTTTCAGGAGAGACACAGTACCAAAGGAGTCCAGTCTTTGTCTCAGGTCACTGGATAGCGTCCATGTCTCACAACCATATACAGTAGCAAGACAGGAAGCACCAGGACTCTAAAGACTTGGACCTTCGTCCTTTTGCATAGATATCGGGAGCGCCACACACTCCTTTCCAGCAACCTGATGACCCTCCATGCTCTCCCAATCCGTCTGCTGACTTCATAGGAAGAGTCACCAGAGACATGAATGTCACTGCCAAGGTAAGTAAACCTCTCGACAAGTTCGACACTCTCTCCGCAAACAGACACACTGCTGATGGCTGTGCCCAAGAGGTCATTAAAGGCCTGGATCTTGGTTTTTATCCAGGACAGTCACAAACCCAGACACTCAGACTCCAGCAACCTCGAGGGGATCCCACAAGCCCTCAGGATGTCCCACAGGGCAGCTCGATCAGCTGAGTCGAACGCTTTATGAAAATCGACAAAGGCTGCAAAGAAACTCTGCTGATATTCGCGTTTGCACTCCATGAGAACCCCCAGTGCCAGGATGCAGTCGATGATAGACTTCTTAGGCGTAAAACCAGACTGTTCCGGTCGCTGGTAGTTGAGGAAGTGATCACGGATCCTATTGAGGACGACCCTAGCAAGGACCTTACCTGACACAGAGAGCAGTGTTCCCCTGTAGTTGCTGCAATCCAGGCGATCACCCTTCCCTTTCCACATAAGGACGACAAGTTCCGTTTTCCAGTCAATTGGAATGATGCCAGTCTCCCAAATGGAAGGAAAGATTGGAGGACAGCCTTACCACCAGCCTGGAGAAGTTCACCCCGCATACCACAGATCCCTGCAGCCTTTCCCCCCTTCAGCTGGTTCACCACCTGTGCAATCTCAGTGAGATTGGGTGGTTCACTGCTAATTGGAGGATCTGCCTCAAGAACCGTGGACCCAGAGATATCCAATGTACTAGCTGGAGGATCAGCTTTGAACAAAGCTTTGATGCAAACAAATAGGAGGAAACTTATTCTTCATTTAAAATCTTTTTGATTTTTCCTTTTTGAATTCCTTCTTTTTAATAGTTCATTTTTCTCTTAATTGATTTTTATGAAATTTAACATTGCTATTAGAATTCCTAATTTTTGTGTTTTTTGATTCAAGCAGACAGACCCAGTGTGATGTGGAAAAAAGACAGAAGGGGATCGGGTTTTCTAAGTGAATGAAGAATGGTGCAAAGGGGAGTATATTACAAGATATTGAAATATTGGCTATTGGAATTTGTCCATATTATCTGACTAGGAAGATAGCTTACGTCATTCTAATTAATGTATACATCAAATCAATAACAGAAATGATTCACTCTGTCACCAACATTATAACATCTGGTCACTTGCCCATTACAGGTTTATGTAGAGCAGGAAGTAATTACTGCACTATCAGAGACAAGAAATCATCCCAGATTGGGAAAAACTTACTGGTGTTACACATGTGTGCATGGGACGCAGCTAAAGGGCTTGAACGAGGGTAATTCTGAGCCATACCGGGATGTAGCAGAGTGCACTGACTCTTTTTCTCGCTTTTTTACAAATTGTTCACGGAAAATCCCGCCTGGTCCTGATGACGTCAAGGCTGTTTCCCATCCCTTTGATGTCATTTCCGGGTCCGAGCCTATGGATGAAGACCCTTCTGAGTCCAGCACCTCTGATGTCATCTCCGGGCCCAAGCCTATGGATGAAGACCCTTCCGGTTACAACCCCCCTGATGTCATTTCCTATATTGGCCTTTAAAAGCCGCCACTTTCCCCCTATCCCTTCAGTTCCATTCTGGACTCAGAATCAGTGCTATCATTTTTTTCAATTTTGATCCAGGAAACAATATTCGGGTGGCTGTCCCAAACCTTGCTATGGCTCTTGGTCGAATTTGTAACACTGGTCACAGTTATATTCACTTTGACAAGAATAATTTTGAGTTAATACCCATGCCCTGGAACATGAAGATATTATACTAACTATCACAACATAGTGTCACCGTTACAGATAACTCAGGTCCACCTTTAACAAGATGTTAGTCCAAAACAGGAAAAACATTTTCTCTCAGTTACAGCAGCAAAATACAGTATACGGAGAGTAATTAATCTAAACGCATGTATTTAAATTATGGTAAAAACTCATTGCAGCCTGTGAAATTTTGCACAGACACAGACAAGTCACACAGAGCGACTTGGTCAACAAGAGGTCCCTGGTACTAGGAACTGTGACGCAGAAGCACTAACTTCTATGTCTTTTTGACTCCTATTTTCAATTATGTTATTTGCAAAAAATCTACAAGATAAACATGCTTTCTAAATTGCACTGTAAATCCCTGCTGCATGTGTCTGGATTCCTTGGGATCAAAGAAACCATGTACAAATTTACTCTGTAAATATCTCTAATTGACTGTGTACATTGCTTTCATCTACATTAAATCAACTCTATATCAAACTACATCTGTAGGAAATATTCAGATTTACACAGCTGCAAAAATAACTTCTTTTCCACTTAAATAAGTTAAACATGGTAGCACCTTTTCTGCTGTATCATATTTGTGAATAGCCAGTTTCATGTTACAAGCTGTAGCTGTCATCTGTAAGCTTAAATGAATTCACAATGATCTATTCACAGCAATTTCCTCAGCAACTTTTTCATGAAAATGCATATTGTCAACCAAAGACTCTTTAGAACCGATTTTGATATTTTACACAGCAGTATTAAAAGGTCTACAAATTAATTTCCTTTGAAATAATTTATTAAATAAGAATATTAATTGAATTTAGAGATTTGTGCAGTAAATATTGTATGATCAGGCAGATAGCTCTGGAGGTTTAAGTAAACACTTGACCTGTGGAATTGAGTGCTTTGTCAGATAAAATACCTGAAGAAGACCTCTGGTTATTTCCCTTGATGCTTTTAGTGTAGCAGTATTCAGAGACTGTGACCTTAAAGGAAAATAACGCACAGAAGTCAGGGCATTTGTGGAATATGTCTAGTAGTTGATCTCTTGGACTTTATTTCTACTAAATAGTTCTGCGTCGTAAAATACAGTCTAAAATGTCACACAAAATTTTGGGTACTACAATCTATTTCAAAGTATAGCACACCTGGAAAAAAAAATATATATACAGTATACTGTATATACTGTATATATATATATATATATATATACTGTATATACAGTATACCCCAAATTCGCGGGGGTTATGTTCCTAGAGCACCCACGTATTATGAAAAACCGCGAATTTTGGATGTGGTTAAAAAAAAGCCTATTTTTATAGTTTAAATCCTAAATATTCCCCCAAAACACTTTAATTTAATTTCAAACTCAGCTTAATACATTACCTAAAAAAAAAGAATGTAAAGGTAAACCTGTATACTGTACTGCTGTGTCTCCCGCAGTGCTAGAATGTGAAATACCGATGTTACCGCTATATATACTGTAGTTCATGCAAGCGTGTTTTCATTGCCAGAAGCCTTAGAAGGTGCAGGGCGTTTCAACAGCATCTTGGGGCTTTAACCCTTAAACTGCCACATACTTGGGGGTTAATGCATCCCTGGTGGGCAAATACTTTTTTGCTGCACTTTGTGACACCAGAGGGCATTGTCGCTCCTCAATCCCTGCAGAGAAACATCCAAGACACCAAGTAAAAGCACCAAGAAATATTTTAATTTCTTCTTTCTTTGATATTGTGCCACAGTGCACCACAATCACCCCAATAAACAATAAATCAATAATACAATCCAATAAATCAATCCTCCTCTCCCAGCAGCTCCGTCACACTCCCTCCCAACTCCGGCTCAGCTTGCTGGGTCTCCCATAGTCCTTTATATAGTCCTTGACCCGGAAGTGCTCCTGTCCTTCTGTCCATGTGATTTAATAGCACTTCCAGGTCAGATGAAGACTTGCATTTTTCTTCAGCCTGGAAGTACTTCTGTTCTTCTGTCCCCGTGACTTGGGAGTACTTCCAGGCTATAGGGAAAATAAAAATCCCTGCGTCTCCCTGCAGCGTCACACGATGGCACTCACGGCACCCAACAGGGCTGTGAAGCCGAACTCCATCGCCCATGGTGCCCTGCAGGAATCCAGGGCACCTCCATGCTACAGGGAAGATGCCATCTAGCGTCCTGGATGTGTTGCCGGGATGAACTGCTGGCTGTCCATCATAACTTTAAGTTAACATCACAATTCACAAAGAAAAAGTGAAATTTTAATAGAACACATTTTTTTTCCATGGAAAGAGCATCACAATTACTGCAACAATGATCATTTTACACACTGCTGATGAACTGTAAAAACTATTTAAAAAACTACTGGCACCACCTTAATTATTTTCAGCTATTATTATTTCTTGATTGATTTTTACACTTTTACACGCTATACTGTATATGCGAGCTTGGCCGTTCCCGTTTTCCCGGGAATTACAGCAGTTTCATTCCCGGGAATGTGGGAATGAAAAATGTCCGGGAATGGAGCCCGGGAATGGATTCCCTAGTGTTAATGTAGAAAGATAGGATTATATAGGGAAGGTGCAGATTTAAGTGATAATACTTTCTAAACTAGGCTCTGTTGTAGGGTTTGTAGGGAAAAGCTAGCTTTATTTTTGATTATGTATATTGTAATGGATGGCAGGTCTCAGCCAGAATGGATTCCCTTCCAATACCTGGCCAGGAGGCCCAGGTGGCAAACAGGCATGATAAGAGGCAGGTGGTTCCCTGCATACACAAGGTGTAATGCATAGGATGCCATCTCAAGAATGGGTATGATGGTATCCCGGCAAGATTAGATGAAGGAACATTCCCTGGCTGGGAGGCCAGCTTGAAGGAGTTGAATTGTTACATGCTACAATCTACATGATACCCTAATCTGCTAGGTGGCAGCAACCCTGGAGTTGTGTATACCAATGGACAACGCAGGGCATGGTGGGAGTTGTAGTGCTGTAGAGCAGCCCTGTTGTATTCCTTTGGTGTGCTCCTTAGTTTTTGGGACTAACGATTTACCCGGAAATGCTTCAATTGGAGTATACCCTGGCACCAGAAGTACTCCTGGGTCTAAGATAAAAGGAGATGCTCTGCCATATCCGGGCATGTTGGAGTCGGGAGAAAAGAGGACAAAGCTTGCCTGGAGATGAGGAGGAGAGGAAGAAAGAGAAATAGTGTGGAATTGTGTTGGTGTGTATTAGAGAAGCATTTTGTAAGGTAATTGATGATAATAAATCATTTATTTGAACCCAGGACTTCAGTTTATGTGGTGGTCTAAGGGTCACAATATTTAAACAGGTGCTTAACACTAGAATTACCAGAGCCTACGAAAAAACTCGTAGATCCGTCCCACCTTAAATCGCTTCACACTTCTCCATCAGCGTCTTTTGTCCTGTAAATGTGTTGATAGGCAGCAAGCAGTCTACTATCACATCTCCCACCGCCGCACAGTTTTCTCAGCTCAAATCTGTTTACCTGCGTGTCAGTTGCTTGGAGTTGTATAGAGTGAGAAGTCAAGCAAAATGATACCTTTTATAAATACTATATCGTTATTTGGAACACATGCATTTCATGTGTGTTCTGTGTCTACAACGATCTATGTAAACACATCGTTAAAACAGAAACGTTTTTCATGTTTTAGTAATAATTGACAAAATGTAGACATGAAGTTTATAATGTGTGAAGCCTGAAGTCCAAATATCAAAGAAACACTTTCACAAAAGGTACAAATATAACAGAACAAGTGCGCTTTTATTCAAAAATATAACTGCAGAAAAAGAACCCGCGTTAGGGTGACACACATTTACTACTACTGCTTCTGTGGCGCAACGGTATCAGCTGTTGACTGGTAATCAAAACTTCACAGGTTCAATCCCAGACGAGTCCATTTTGAGAAGTGAGCTGCTAGTATTTTTACTATTTTAGAATAAAAACATACATTTGATTTCAGTCCGTAACAGCCGGTGTAAATTTATGATACTTGTAAAGGTTAGCTATGTTTTTTTTTTTTAATTCATTTTCATCCTCTCAGTCGCATTCACGATTCCACCCTAACACCCCAAACCCCCCCCCCCACCATCTGACACTGCTGTTTTCACATAAAGACGCGTTATAGCTCTGCAGTCTACTTGTGACTTTACGCTATAGGAAGTAAGTAAATAAACCAAGGTAAATAGGTAAATAACATTCGATCTGGCTCTTATATACAAAGTACAGCAACGGCAGTTTCCACCTGCAGCTTTAGTTCGCAAGTGACTCTCCAAGCCAGTGTTTACATCTGGACAGTGTATGTGCCCTAAAAAGAAGTCTGACAGCATTCTCGTACCAATTCTTGCGAACTGAAGTGTCTGCGTGCATTACACGTGTATTTTTTGAGCATGCCCATGTCGCTCAAACACAGGAAGCTCTGCAGTGCACTTGTGACTTTACGCTGTAGGAAGTAACTAAATCCCAATAAATAACATTCGATCTAGCTTTTATGTAAGTAACATATAAATGTTGATGTACATTTACAGGACAAAAGACGCTGATGGAGAAGTGTGAAGCGATTTAAGGCGGGACGGATCTACGAGTTTTTTCGTAGGCTCTGGTAATTCTAGTGTTAACAGGCAAGTGCCTTTTTGGACCATGTGACAAGAATGAGCTAATAGGAACGAGTAAGTTTTTTGTCAAGGGGAATGGGTTGATAGGATGTATGCCAAAAGACTGAAGGCTATTGGGATATATGCAAATGTAATAGCAATTACTAATGTAGTGTTATAATTATTAGATTCTATAATCTTTAAGTTCAGATAAATGTATGTGTGTGTGTGTTCTTGTAAGGAGATGTGAATTAAGTGCCTGGGATCTTTTAGTTAACATAAAAGTAGCTTAAATGCACTCTATAAAGGAAACATTTTCTTCAACATCATTTTCAGCCTAGCCACCTGCAATCGTGTCCCAACTGCAATTGCATTTCCGTTATGTTCAAACATTTATTTTCAGAGTGAAGATCTTCGCTTTTTTTATAACACTTTAATACTTACTAATGAAACATGCAGACTTTTTCTTCTTCTTTCGGCTGCTCCCGTTAGGGGTTGCCACAGTGGATCATCCAAAATTATTGTCTGCATATTGATTTGGCAAAATTTTACACTGGATGCCTTTCCCTGCGGTGGGTTGGCACCCTGCCCAGGATTGTTTCCTGCCTTGTGCCCTGTGTTGGCTGGGATTGGCTCCAGCACACCCCCGTGACCCTGTGTTCGGATTCAGCGGGTTAGAAAATGGATGGATGGATGGATGCCCTTCCTGGCGTAACCCTCCCCATTTATCCAGGCTTGGGACCGGCACAAAGAAACACACTGGTTTGTGCATCCCCTGTCGATGAGTTAATGAAACATGCAGACTTATTGTCCTAAAATAAAATGCAAACAAAAACCAAGTTAAAGATGAGGGGCTCTTGATACTTGTTAGGTTTTCTAGTCATTTCACTAGAAGTTAAGATAAGAGCAAGATGAACGTTTGAATTTTGGCGACACATTTTATCCTTTTCACCATTAAAAATACAGCTTGACATTGATCACATCGCTGATCTAACTTTTCTAAGTAGTGGTCTTCAAAGAAGCATTAACCTAAGGCTGTAAAAGAAATGGTTTCATATGGCTGGAAGTTTTGACTATCTGATGATCATTTTGATTGTTGCTGTGCATTTCTGCCTTTTTGTTGTTCTTGCTTTCTCTATCTGTCTTGAATGGCTGTGAGTCATTGTGTTTACCTGCTGCTCAATTGCAGTGTCTCGTTTTCTTATTCTTTTTTGTTCTTTGTCACTTAAACGCCTTCTGCGATTTACTTGACACTCAGCAAATGTTGCTTCTTTTCTTTTTGTTTCTGCCATTATGATAGTTATCACCAGGCTTTTAAATTACATTTCTGTGAACACACAACCACAGGACAATTTACCATCCTTTATTTATGTTTAATAGAGTTCGATACTTACACTTGATTATGAATTCTGAACACATATGTACTGTGTACTGGGGGATTAATAGCTGATGGACTTGTGGGAACCATGCTTTAATTACAAGAAACTTTTCTGGTCACTGGGTGGTTGCTACCTACCTTTTTTAATTTCCAGAGTAGTTCAGGCTATATTTAAAATTACTCCTTGCTTGTGTATGTGCTTCAGAGTCTTCTTATTTTATCCCATTCTTCATCATCTAAGTTCCTTCTCCAATTTGCTTAACACGTGTTGCTGTTTTTTTGTTTCTCCCATTATGGATGTTTTCAGTTGGATTTTCAACCACTTTGCCGCAAACTCACGACCAAGGGTCACAGGTTGCATTTCCAGAACATATCATGTCAGAAGCTTTCAAAAAAGACCAAGACCAAGTTTCAGTCTTCACTAGTGTATGAGTAATAGTGTGGCAGACAGACTGACCTTAGCATTTCATATATTTAGATTTACACTAGGACTCTGAATTTGTATAAATGAGGTGCTGCTGCAATGATGTAATTTCTATCTCCTGGCAGTGTAAGTTCTTACCACAACAGCTTTTAAGCAGACAGAGCAACTGAATGATTAAAACATCATTGATCATTCCCCAAATTGTCAGGCAATGAGCCTATGAGTGGCACACGCCTTCAGCTGTATCTACTATATGAACAGTTCGCTTGAATAGCTGCTTCTGAAGATGAGATACAAGATCATAATTTGAATTGCCCATTGCAAAAAGAAAGTATTCTCACTGCTTTTCCATTTGTTACAATCTGCCTTTTGATTACTACAATGAATCATATACAAACAATATTTTAAAGTACTAAAGGTGTCTTTTATTAAACACATTAAAAAATGAATAAACATATCCGTGAAGTAAAGACTGAAATTACTTTTCCCAATGACTGGACACATGGAAAGACAGCTGCTTCCCTCTCCCAAGTTTTACAATTTTTAAATAGAAAAATATGATTATTTCATTGATGGCTAAACTTTTTTTCCAGTCACATTCATTACTTTGACGACACTTACTGATAATTTTAAATTATGTAAAGAAGAAGAAGCCCTGCTGTGTATTATTTTCTCCATTAGTCATGGTAGCCACATTTAAAGAACGTAGTCAGCAGCACAGTGTTGTGATATGATGACAAAAAGACTCAAAAGAAGTTCAGTCCTCAGCAGGAAGAAAGTTGTTATTAAATGTCAGAAAAACAGATTGAAGTGAACAGAGACAATCCACCTACTGCAACAAAAGCAAAAGATATTTACTGTACTTTATTTATTCTTTGTTCTTTTCACCATGTCTTCCATTATGTGTCACTTGATTACTTAGCAGCTTTGTAAAAATGTTTTCATTGCAGAGAAAAAAATTGCATTTGTTCTAGATTATGACATGTTTTTGTCAGTTTGTCAGTATGCTTAAGACATTTTTACCTTTGTGAAATATAAAGTATACGATTGGAAGCTTGTTGGTCATCTTAACATTGCCTGTCATTATCTGTGATTATTTGTTTAAGAAAAATTCCTCGCAGTAATAGTGACCTCAGTTAAACAAATCTCACTGTTCCTAGTTCTGTATGTTCTATTCTAAAATTCAGTGTAAATATTGATTCCCCATTTTCTATGAACCTGCCAAAGCATGCAATTTGATTTTTTCTTTTGTTTTCCTTCATCTATCCAGCCTTTTTTTAACTTTAATCGCTACATGGATTTGTGTGAAGCCCTTTATGACATTCATTCCCATTGATTGTCCTCCTTTAACTCAAACGTTTACAAGGATTTGTGTAGAGGCCCCTGTGGCAATCTGCCTCATTGCCCAATTAATCCTTAATCGAACCAACCACCAAAGCAAGCTCCTAACATGTTGGAGCTGAACAAGCTCCCTTATTTTTTAACCAGACATTTTGAAACTCCAGCTGCATTGACAAGCACTAGTAACAACAGCATGAACATTTTTTACAGTAGCACTATGTTAGTTCAGTGTCAACATTTTGCTAAAATTGAATTTCAAAATTGTATGTGTTTTCAAGAGAGTATGGCTAACCTCTACTTTGTATAAATAATACGTGGGAAACAGTGGCTCTTTTTTTACCTTTTAATTCTATTCATGCTTTCTTGAAACTGGTTATTTGCTATTGCCATGTGAAGATTAGAACATTACAACAATCTAGACGAGAACAGCCCATTCAGCCCAACAAATCTCTCCAGCCCTATTCACTTAATTCTTTAAAAAAAATATCAAGTCTAGTTTTGAAGGTCCTTAAAGTCCTACTGTCTACCACACTACTTGGTAAATTATTCCATGTGTCTGTGGTTCTCTGCATGAAGACAAGCTTTCTAGCATTTGTGTGAAATTTACCCTTAACAAGTTTCCCACTGTGTCCCGGTTTTCTTGTTGAACTTATTTTAAAATAACAGTCTTGTTCCACTATACTAATTTCCTTCAGAATTTTAAACACTTTAATCATGTTTCTAGTTAATCTTTGTTTGCTTAAACTGGAACCATTGAAATCCTTTAATCTTTCCTGATAATGCATCCCCTGTAGTCCCAGAATCAGCCTTGTTACTCCTCTCTGGTGTTTCCCTAGTGCTTGCCGTGGCATTTTTGTAGCCCAGAGACCACAGTACATAGTACTCCAGATAAGGCCTCACTAATGTGTGATATATCTTAAGCAAACCTTCCTTGATTTGTTCTCTACACATTGTACTATATAACATGACATTTTGTTTGTCTTCATATTGCCTTCTGCACACTGTGAGAATGTTAAATTTCTCATGAACCCCACTAAAAAATTAGAAAAAAAGAAAACAACACAATGTCATAGATGAATTAGGAGGTTTTAGAACTGGTTAAAAATATATATTTTCACTCACAATATTATGCTACATATATATCAGCAGTGGGGCGGCACGGTGGCGCAGTGGGTAGCGCTGCTGCCTCAAAGTTGGGAGATCTGGGGACCTGGGTTCGATTCCCGGGTCCTCCCTGCGTGGAGTTTGCATGTTCTCCCTGTGTCTGCGTGGGTTTCCTCCGGGCGCTCCGGTTTCCTCCCACAGTCCAAAGACATGCAGGTTAGGTGGATTGGCGATTCTAAATTGGCCCTAGTGTGTGCTTGGTGTGTGGGTGTGTTTGTGTGTGTGTCCTGCGGTGGGTTGGCACCCTACCCAGGATTGTTTCCTGCCTTGTGCGCTGGGATTGGCTCCAGCAGACCCCTGTGTTCGGATTCAGCGGGTTGGAAAATGGATGGATGGATATATCAGCAGTTGCAAAAAAACATGTTCCCTTGTGACATTATACAGGTTTAGAAGGTTATTATTGTATTAATGCTTACTTGCATGTGCTATCCTTGTTAGTCTATGGCTCACAATCAATAGTTTTGTCACATGACATAATTGAATTTTTAATTTTTACAACTAATAAGTCAGACAAATTTATAGATCAGAAAAAAATGCATTCAGTTTGTGACTCTGAGGTGCCAAATAAGACTAGTGTTACAATAATGAGTTTGAAAGATAAAGGTCAAAAAGAAAAGGGTTGAGTTTCAAAGTATCAGATTTTCTGCTTACAGATAGGATTCAATCCCTCATGCCACAAAGAGTCAAAAGAAATGAAAGTTGCATCTTCAGGAGCTGCCACTGTAATGAATAATTATTGAGTTGGAATTTTAAATCTCCTAGAAAAAGAAAGCCATCAGGTCTTATTTAGGAATGTGTCTTTTTATCTTGTCATTTAAAACCTGAGAGGAGGAAACAGCATCTACCAAGAAAGTAGAGATCAATTTTTTAGAATGCTGGAAAGGCAGAAATACATTTCTTATGGCATTATTACTTACAAACAATTTGCCAAGTAATACATTTCAAAATGTTCCTGGATGTTTGTAGTTGTTTTTTTTTTTTCCTTTCAGTTGGAAAATGTCTGAAAAAGAATGAAAGGATGAAAAAATATTGTCTGTGTAATTATTTTCTTAGATTAGATTAAATTAGATTCCTTTATTGTCATTACACATTACGTATACACACACATATACATACATCTATACCCACATACATAAACATATACACATACATGCATATGCACCCATTTAAAAATAGCTAATAAGGTATTACACCACTACTATTGCACAAATAAATAAATAAATAAAATTACCAATGGAATTTAAACATGTGCTTGATGTTCTATTAGTATTATAGTGCTTTAGTGATGAAAATCACCTTTGATCAAAACAGATTATTGTTGGTTCTATTCTGTTGTTCAGTTCGCATAAAGCTCCAGGATAAAAACTGTTCTTAAATATTTTAGTCCTTGCTATAATACACTCGAGGGCAGCAGGTCAAACAACTGATTTCCCGGGTGGGATATGTCTTTTAATACATATTAGCATTGGTTAATATATTGGTTGCTCGGCTGGGACAGTGACTGTTGAACAAAACCTTAAGTGAGGGCAGAGAGTAGCCAACAATCCTTTGGGCGGTGTTAATGGCCCTTTGAAGGGCTCTACTGCCTGCTGCTGTGCAACTGGCAAACCATACAGAAATGTCATACAGTATGTCATCATGCTTTCAACAGAGCAGTGGTAAAAGGACACCAGTATTTTCTCCGGCAGGTTGTTTTTTTTTCTGAGAATCCTCAGAAAATAGAGTCTCTGCTGTGCCATTTTCACTACTGTGATGGTGTTAGTTGTCCAGGAGAGTTCCTTATCTATCAGCATGCCCAGGAACTTAAAAGCCAATACCCTTTCTATACAGTTCCTATTCATGTATAATTAGGTGGGCTCTGAAATCTATTATGCATTCCTTTGTTTTTATAGAATTCATAACCAAACTGTTCTCTAAACACCACCTTGTCAGTCACTCTGGACTTCATCTCTATTTGCTGTCTCATCTCATCCTTATATGAGTCCAACCATGGTCATGTCACCTGCAAACTCGATGATGGCATTGGTAGAGTAGGTCGAGACAAAATCATGGCTGTAAAGGGCATAAAGGATTTAGTACATAGCCTTGGAGGGCACCAGTACCAAGTGTGATAGTAGTGGAGAGGTGTGGACCTAATCTAACAGTCTGGGAATAGTTTATCAAAAAGTTTTTAAATCCAGTGGCAGATTGTTTGGGAAAGTCCAAGGCCAGTGAGTTTAGTAATTAGTCTACCTGGGAGGACAGCATTGAAGGCAGAGCTAAAGTCTAAGAAAAGCATCCTCACATAGCTCCCCCAGTGTTCGAGATGGGATACTGCTGTGTGAAGGACAGTGGCGATGGCATCTTCTGCAGACCTATTTGCCCTGTAGGCAAACTGGTATGGCTCAAAGGTAAGTGGGAGGTTGGATTTAATGTATTGGAGCACCAGTCTCTCAAAGCACTTCATTATAATAAGTGTGAGTGTAGATACTGATGATGGCCTTCTTTGGCAGTGGGATGATTGTAGAAAACTATTCAGGCAAGGTGGGATGGTGGATGTAGACAGGGATAGATTCAAGATCTAGAGAGCTGGTGTGCACATTCCTTTAGGACCTTTCCTGACACACTTTAAGGAATGCCGGCCTTGCTTTGATTCACCTCTCTAAGCATGTGCCTCACATCATGTTCCTGCAAAGTGAGAGAACGGCTGCTGTAAGCTAATGGAGGTATGATATCTGGAGCCACTACTTTTGCTTCAAAGCGGGAAAAGAAATGATTCAGCTCCTCTTCCAGTGTGGCATCACCAATAACATCTGTGTGTTTATTGGTTTTATGATTAATGATGTGCTGAATGCCCTGCCATATTCGTCATATTTGTGATATTCACGATGGGTTGTTGTTATCGAAGTGTTCTTCTATCTTCCTCTAGTAAGCTGGTTTCGCATCTCTAATTCCCCTCTTCATGGTTAGATCTGGCGGTGCTGTACAGGATTCTGTCACCAGACCTGAAGACGATGTTATGAGCCTTGAGGAGAAGTTTTACCTCTTTTGTCTTCCTGGTTGGGGTACACATGTGCTGAGACCTGTTTGCCAGTAGTGACATTGTCAACACAGTTTTTTTATGAAGCAAAATACCAATGAAATATACAATTCAAAGTCTTGGTACTCATATATATCCCAGTCTGTCCTTTCAAAACAATCCTGCAACTGCAAGGTAGCCCCTTCCAGGTATGTCTTAATCATCCTAGTGATGATTTGAGTTTTCCTCCTCCTGAGATGATTGTATGCTGGGAGTATCGATAAGCGATTTGACTGACTCAGATGTAGTAGAGGTACTGACTTGAAACTGTTCTTGACATTAAAACCCACCCTATCCAATATATTATTTCCCTTGGTGGCACATGTGATGTGTTGTTTCAATTTAGGGAAAACTGTTTTAAAGTCATCATGATTAAAATCCCCAGCAATTATGTGAGTAGCTTCAGGATATTGAACTCTGTTGTGCATTTATAGCATTGAGAAGGTAGCCTAAAATCATGTCAGCATTACTTTAATTATCTGTGACACTACAAAAAAATGTAGCCCCTTAAGTAAGCAATCCCATCTTAAGGTTATATTGGAAGGTGGACAGCTATACAACTCGGAAAAGAACTGTGATACTTATGTACCAGAAGAATTGTGAAGCTTATATACCCAAACAACTTTGAAGCTTATGCACCAGAACCTAGTGATACAATAATTTGTCAGCCTTTATCTTAAGTCTTTGACCAAAGAAGCAGCATATACAGAATCCATGCTGAAATAATTGGACTTGGACACAATATACATGTGTTTAACCATGTTAAGAAATACAGCATGAAATAAACACAATCTTATATCGCAAGACATTTTACCCATTAACTTGATGTAATTCTCCCTTTGTATTGTTTCAATATAGTTTTCATTTTGCACTTTATGGACTTAATCCATGTCACTTTAACATTTTCACTCTCACCCTCCAACTGTATTGAATTGAATATAACTTGGTCAGGCCCAGATCTCTTTCACTTCTTCCCTTTACTTATGTGAATTGAAAACAGCAGTCATGTAACTTAGGCCAGTTAACCTCTTATGTACTCAAAAGTTTGGCACAAAGCTGATAAACACATAAGTCCCTCCCCAAGTCTGCATTTACATAACTCCATTTTAAATCACCCCCAATCTCATTCCTGGGCTGGGTGGAGTGCAGCATTATAATCCTTGGTAATATTTTTGGAGGCTCAGGGCTTAGAATTCTTCTGTCTCTGAGGTCCACATTCTCTATTGCATACTCCTCATTTTTCTTTTATTTGCAACTCTAGTGTAATATGATTTGTTGCAGTATTCTATTTTTTCTGCTGTCTTTTCACTTTTTCTTATTCTTTGTTCACCTGTTTTTGCTACTTATGCCTTTTTTGCAAGTCCTTGCCCATTTAGTCAGTCTGTCTATTCCTCTTGAGTAGGACCTGATTTATAAGAACATCACTTTTGCTTCTAAAAATCCCAATCATCAACATATACAACTCAAATTTGTGCATGCCTGTATTTCTCCCTCCACAGTTTTTCCATGGACTTTTCTAATGATTCCCTTTTTTGTTTGTTCTTTTAAACCCCAGATACATTTTATTTACAAATATGCTTGGGATTTTTAGGTGTACTGTATACTTGGAATGTCCTAAATTATGTAACAGTTTATTTTTTTGTCATTTTTCTGTTCTCACTCATATTTTCCATTTTTTGGCTATTTCTGCTGTTTCTCTTTCCTCTTTCCACAAAAGACTGTTCACTTTGGGCACGATTGCTGCAAAGTGATTCCCAGCTTTGAGCTGAAATATGTGCTGCTACCATTAAAGATGCATCCAGCTCAAATATTTTTAAGGGTCAATTTATATATAGTACATCATATTTGTACACACTTGGATGACAGCTCTGACCCTGTGTGCTTCGTGCGGGTAATGTTTTTATATATTTTGGCATTTTCATTGTCATCTTTGAATTTTGAATATGTATTTTTATTGAATAAAAATTTGCTTAAAAAATATAACTCAGGAATCCACGTTGTGAACTGCAGTGATACTGTATTTTTAGTTGAAGTATGGGAAATGTTTGCAATTTGCCTTTCTATTTTGAAAGGAAGTATTTCCGTGTCACACATAAAATTTCTATTCCTTTAATTCTTTACAGTAGCCTGGACCTGTCCAGCAAAGTACTGCCGTTGCTCCTGCTCCCAGCTAGCAGCTTGGAGGTTTGCAGTTTTGTTATTAGTGCATCCCGAGGAGATTGCATCCTGGTCCTGTGAGAGTGTGAGTGCGGGTCTCTGTATAACAGATTACAGGTCTTCCCTAGATGTTTACTGACTAGGTGTGAAGTAGGTGTAAGTTGAAAATGTACTTGAATCTGCCTGTTTGTTTGACTAGGACATCATGACATCATTTGTACCAGGGCATTTCAATTAGAAAATGAGGTCATACAGTATATAACATTTAACCTTATAATTTGTTTTCTCATACAAGACGTTTCATTTCTTTGAACCAGATATCAACTCAACACTTTTAATATGTTTAACTAATTTAGAACTTTACATAAAGTAATCCTTAAAGGAATAAGGGATATTACTAGAATATATCTTTTATCTAAATGCTAATTAGAATACATTTAAATATATTTAAATGTTATGTAAATGAACCATGGAATAGCTCCATTGGCCATGAGTAATAAAGGAAAGTCCATTTTGGAAGTCATTTTTTACAATGATTCAATACTCTTCTAAATTAGTGATTGGCAATAATGGATACAATGAGGCTATTAGAAATAAACTGGATACATTAGGATTAAAAGTCAAGACAGAGGTAAAAAGCTTAGGGGTAACTGTTGACTGTAATCTGAATTTTAAATCGCATATTAATCAGATCATTAGGACAGCATTTGTTCACTTAAGAAACATAGCAAAAGTTAGACCTCTTATATCATTGAAAGATGCGGAGAAATTAGTTCACACGTTTGTTTTCAGTCGACTAGATTACTGTAACGCAATCCTCTCAGGAATACCCAAAAAAGACATAAATCGTTTGTAACTAGTGCAGAACACAGCTGCTAGAATCCTAACCAGGAAAAGAAAATCCGAGTACATTTCTCCAGTTTTGATGTCACTACACTGGTTACCTGTGTCATTCAGGATTGACTTTAAAATTCTGCTTATGGTTTATAAAGCCCCATCTTATACTGTATATCGGAATGTCTGACACCTTATATTCCAAATCGTAACCTCAGATCCTCAAATGAGTGTCTCCTTAGAATTCCAAGAGCAAAACTTAAAAGAAGTGGTGAGGCGGCCTTCTGCTGTTATGCACCTAAAATCTGGAATAGCCTGCCAATTGGAATTCGCCAGGCTAATACAGTGGAGCACTTCAAAAAACTGCTGAAAACACATTATTTTAACATGGCCTTCTCATAACTTCACTATAATTTAATCCTGATACTCTGTATATCCAATTCATTATAATAACTATTCATGGTGGCTCTAAAATCTGTACTAACCCCTACTCTCTCTTCTGTTTCCTTTTCCGGTGTCCTTTTGGTGGTGGCGCAAGCCAGCTCAAATATTTTTAAGGGTCAATCTTATATACAGTACATCATATTTGTACACACTTGGATGACAGCTCTGATCCTGTGTAGTAGGGGTGTGCTTCGTGCGGGTAATGTTTTTATATATTTTGCCATTTTCATTGTCATCTTTGATTTGCTCTAATTTTGAAAGTGCCTTTAAATGTGCCATCTACTCAAAGCACCGTGATGTTCCAACAGTGATGGATTAAAAGCCAGAAGTCTTCAAGACCGTCATCATCAAGTCCTTCCGTGAGAACCCTAAATATGAAGAGGACTATTTCATTTATGTTAGGTAGAATGCCCAGAGGGGACTGGGCGGTCTCGTGGCCTGGAACTCCTGCAGATTTTATTTTTTCTCCAGCCGTCTGGAGTTTTTTTTTTGTTTTTTCTGTCCCCCCTGACCATCTGACCTTACTCTGTTTCTATGTTAACTAATGTTGTCTTATTTTAATTTCTTATTTTGTCTTTTATTTTTATTTTTTTTTCTTCATTATGTAAAGCACTTTGAGCTACTTTTTTGTATGAAAATGTGCTATATAAATAAATGTTGTTGTTGTTTTTGTAAATTGCCAGAGTATTTTCCACAAGTGTTTCCAGGTTTTTCTCACAGGGTGATTCAGTGTGCCATCATCAACCCATATCCAAACCAGTTCAAATTGACAAGTTCCCCTCCCTGTCATTGAGAGTAAGCTCAGCAGTTTTACTTCTTCTGCTTATGATTGTAATTTTGTCTTTTCAATCACTACATACAGTTTATGAGTTTATGACTATACATAAAGACGGGAAAATGAATTGATTAATTGCAAATTTCATTAGAAAGCCAAGTTTCTACTAATGAACTGCTCACTGCTGCCCCATTAATTGATCAATCTCAAAGTCATTATACTATCACATAAGGCGAATTAAAATTTACTGGGAGAATTTCCTGGGATTACATCACCATCAATTGTTGAAACAAGTCACTCTTTAAAGAAAAAGCCCATAATTAAAGAGCTAGAACAACTGATTTTCATCTTAACTGCACCACATTCATCTGCTAATCAGTCATGCATGCACAGTAATCATGTACAAATGAGAAGGACAGCATCATCAGCAAACAGCATCAGTTCATAAACTACTGTAGACATTTTACAAATACAGGTTGAGATTCCGTTCTTAAAAATAATGAAATGGAATGAAAATAACTTTCTACAGACTTGACAAAAACCACAAATCTGAACTCAGTTATCACTCTGTAAATTGAAATTCAAACCAAATGATTATTTTATGACTAATTTATTCTGGATCATTTTAAAAATGGCTTCCTTCCAATCCCCTTCAAAACGTCAGCAATAACCATTAATGCATGAAAGATCCATAGTGATTCTGTATAGAATATGCATTTAATCAAAAAACCTAAACAACAGCAAGTGGCTGATCCTATTTACTCTCAGAACAGCCTGAGATTGTTAGGCATGGACTCTATAAAATGTTCAATAGAAATGCTAGCCCATGCCAGCTTAAAAGCTTTCCATAGGTGTTGCAAATTACCTGGTATTTATTCCTTGCTCCAGTTAACTGATTACATGTCTTTTCCCTTTAATTAACTTAATATTAATACATTTCTTTTCCCTTTAATTAGTTTAATATGAATACATTACAGTGATCATGGTAAAGAACTTTTAAACTTACAATAAGTGATACAATATTCCTTGTCAATGTCATCTTGAATTGTGTCCCATCTAGAGCGATGTAAAATCGGATAAACAATGATGTAGTTGTCTTTGAAAGACATTGAAGCTTCTAGAGCAGGGGTGGGCAATGTCGGTCCTGGAGAGCCACAGTGGCTACAGGTTTTCATTCCAACCCAATTGCTTAATTATAAACCAATCCTATCCAATCTTAGGCCTTATTTAATTTTATGGCTTGTTATTCTGCAATGTAAGGTTCTTATATTGTAGATTTTTTCCTTTCCAAGGATATCATCAAAATGATTTGAAGCCTAAAACAGACAATTTTCAGTCTGTCACTTAATTGTTTTATTAAATCCAACAGTGCATGATGATCACACAGAGATGTAAATTGAAACAAGTTCGATGGTGAACTGCTGACTGCTTTGCCATTTATATCTTATTGCTAATAAGGAGCCATTAAAATAGTGAATGCAGCTGTTTAAGATTGAAATAAGCAATTAAGGGTGGGGAACCTTAACAAGCGAGGAAACTAAAATGAAGCAGCCACCTCTCGGAGAGCCAAAGTCGGGAGGAGGGAGACAAAGTTGCTAGGGAGGAGTGGAGGATGTAAAAGAAAAGAGTTTATTTTGTGTGTTGCCTTTAGTTCTTGTGGGACTATGTTATGCCTGCGGGACATGGGGAAGATGTGCCCCACGGGTGAAGAAAATAAAGAATCTTTGTTTTTATTACATGTGCCTCCGGTGTCAGTCTGTGTCAGGTCGGCACTCATACAGCTCCTTGTTACAGTGTGGAGGGCCTTGCGATGGGCCACTGTGGGGAACTTAAGCAAAGCAAAAGTCACTGCTCTGCTACGACCCCACCAGTGATGACACCAGGATGATGATCGATGGGGATTCTGCAAGTGAAACCCTCCACTGGGATTACACTCTGCGGTGATTGGGGGTTACGAAGACACAAAATGGCAAAATTAGGACATGAGAAAATAAAGTTTAAGAATGATTCTTCTAGAGGGTTAAAAGAGGCCCAATGTAATAAGGATGAATTCTGAGGTTTTCTGTTTGATAAGACTCAATACTTAATTTGTGTGTTTTTATTTTAGGATAATGTAGATAAGATGTGGCCTTTAAGTCAATAAAGTGTGTGATCTAGACTCTGACTATATTATAAGGGAAGCTAGCATTACTTTTAATTTTGTGTATTTAGAAAAAAAGACTTGACTGGCAGCCAATGAAATCATGCAGCCCGTGAGGGGTGGGGGTGTGGCAGTTAGAAGCAGCTGCAGAGGCTGTCCCTATGTGAGACAGAAAAGATAAGCTTTCAAAGGTTTAGAAGTCAGAGTGTCAGAAGATATTGTGGGGCAAGTTTGAGACTAGTTAAGAAAAGGGTACAGTTAGATCTGGTTGTCTTTTGAACCTCCAGCTAAACAAACTGACCATAATAACAATGGGTTTAAACTGAATGTTCTCGGATGTAAATAGATATGCAGATTAGACAAGAACTCTGATACAAATGCAAGTGTGAAGCAAATGTTAAGAAGTGTTATTATCTATTAGAATACTTTTGTTTTAGGACAGATAAACTAACCAGTGTGTATATTCTTGTAAGAAGTTATGAAATAGAAGCTTTTGGGAACTTCATGGTTTATCTTGTCTTATATATAAATGTCTACGTGTCGAAGTGTGTGTGTCTGTCTGTCCAGAAGTGAGAGGTGGAGTCAGGGTAAGGGATACACAAGCGAGGATACACGAGCGAGGCTAGCACGTTGGCTAAACGAAACCTCCGAAGAAAGACATATAGCCGCTAATGCACAAGTGATGCAAGCATATCGGCCAAACGAACCCGAAATGAGAAAGATGCCCAGAGTAGTACCTTTCAATTACCTGACATCTCTACATTTCAATTTTTTTTTCGGATGATTTCAATAGTTTCTAGAACCCCATGCTTACACAGCTTGTATCTCTAAATAAGCTTAAAATAGCTTCAAGCTGAAAAGAAGCAATACTAAGAGAACTTTCCAGTTTTCCAATTTTGACTGATATAACTTGCTAAAAATAACCATCAATCCATGGTATAAAAAGAAATTACCTCAAGCATGATGTAGAGCTTTTGAGAGAGGTAGACGTTATACATCTATTGGGAGAGGCCTGCATTGTATGACTTTTAAAATGGAAGGATGACACACAGCTTCAATATGAGAGAGACAGGGTGTTGGCAGTTCTGAGTCCATGTTGAAACAACATGCTGTCTGAATATGAAAGTAAGTACCACCTACAAAATGAGAATGAATCCCAAAGAAGGAGAGGAATACTGCATTATGAAATCACAGCCTTAAGTCATCTTAGAAAGAACCTTTTAAAAGAGTTTGGAAATAGTGCTTACATCTTTACCTATTGTACCTATTGGCATCTTTTTTAACACTGATATTTAGGGAAGATTAGAGAACCTGTCAAGTAGCTTTTACTAATATTTCTGTTTTCCATATCATAGACAAAAATAGATTGCTGGAAAATTACACTTCAGTCATGAGATTCTCAAGATGAGAACATACTGTATTATCAGTATTGAAATCTACAAGGGCCCCAGTGCCAAGATCTTCCATGCATTGAAAACATTGTACAATAAGGACAGCTGTAAAAGATCAGTATCACACATGACATGATGTAATTTATGTTAACATCTTGAAATTAAATGCCTAATGTCACCAGTACCATACAGTATTCTGAATGAGTGCTGAAAACGCTGGATTTCTGCTTAAGAGAAGGTAGTCAGTAGTAGCAGTAGGTGCAAAGAGTGAAGCATATAAATAAGGATTGAAACAGGGTTTTCTTTTCAAAGATGAACCAGCTGTTGTGATTTAAATTTTTTTCTTCTCCCTCCACCAAAAAAATATTAGAAAAATCTCAGAAACATGGTTACAATTGTGTCTGTTTTTTAAAGAATTAATTGATAAATAGTGTATATTGTAAACGCAGGACAAGTACATCAGAAAATTCAGGAGGCCCTGTTTAATTGCTAAAGTAAAGGTTGAACAAATGTCTCAATTATAAAAAATGGTGCAATGTTGCAGCGAACTACATAACAAAGTAGAAAAACACAAACAAGGTGCAAAGCAGAAACTAAGTCAATGCAGAGTACAGGCACTCAAACGTTGGTCCTTGGCAGTGACACTGTGTAAATTTGTGGGGAAGGTTAGGACCCACCCTAAAAAAAGAAGCATTTGTTTTAAACTTGCCTGCCTCTTCACTGAAATCAGAAACTTTTCAATTAAGTTTTTTTGGAGACTGTGCTCTTGCTGGTCATTTTGTTGCGGCATTAACTTAATAATAATGAAACATTTTGAGTCTCCAGTATTTTTATTTACTTATTTTTGCTGCACATAGTTATTTCTACTTGGGTCTGGGGTTAGCTGGTTGCTCTGCACATCTTTATTAACATGCTCCTGGTCAGTGTGCAAAATGCCTTACCATTGACTAAACACTGAAATGTTCCTCTAGTACTATGTAATTAGACATATTTAAACGAAAGTCCTGTGTGTGCGTGTGTGTGTTGAGCAGTCCGCTCTGCTCACACTCAACCACAGCCACTACATGGTGCATGCATGCACTTTCAAATTTTTTCAGTGCTTGCATGTAACTCAGTTCTTACTACGAAAGACATATGTGTGTCTGTGCGTGTATGTATTTGTGTGTGTATGGATATGGAGCAGTCCTCTCTGCTTGCGCTCAACCACAGCCACAGGAGTTGGTGTGAACTCTACGGAAGATGTAGAAGCTTATTGTGATTTGCATTTGGTGAGATGCACTTTTAAATTTTAAAGGCGCTTGCATGCACCTCACTTCTCATTCAACCCAAGCAGACAAACTCAGCTTTGTGGTACATGCACATTGTATGTTCACAAAACAAGCTACCATATGTTTGCCTGTCCCATTCAGTTTGTGCTACAGCTGCACTTGACTACACGTCTGTCTTGGACAAGATACAACCTCTCCCGGCTGCAGAGGAAGGTCCACGACCTCTGCCCTGGGTAATTCTTAAGAGTCAGCTGATGTCTCTACAAGTTCATCAATATAGCAATACTGCTAGGGAGTCTTCAGGTTGTTTTTCATACTGAAAACCACACGCAGCTAGTACATAATAAATTAGATTCAGAGAAGGTTATCAGTTAGGATATACATATCTTAGGCTTAGAAATTGCCTTATACATCACTACGCAGTGAAAAACAAATAACCACACCAACATCACACAGAAAAAACACTTTTCTTGACATATAGAAACTTAAACACTATTTGTCAAAGACTGCTGCAGCTTCACCTTGACTGTTTAATTTCCTGCTGAAGTCTGAATGCCAGTTTCTTTTAAAATGCATACCAGTCTCGTGTCAGGACCTTCCAACTCCTTCTGACAGATCAGTAGCTCTGCCTCAAGGTTCATACAAAAAATGGGTTTGTTTATTAAACGACTAACAAGACCAATGATTTCACTTTCCTATATTTAGGGGTGACAGGAAATGTTTCCAAAACAGATAAAAACTGGAAACAAGATGTGACTGGCTTATGTTTTTCTCTACCTGAACTCTTTTAGTATCACAATATCAGTAATTACCATTGCACTTTTCATCATCACTAAGATGATGCCCCATACTGAAAAGCACTAACGCCTTTGTGGAGTTCTGATTTATTTGTTTTATAAGAAAGTCCTGGACCTTTCTCAAACAATCTTGATTTAAAGCATGCGATTTCAGTCCACGCCAGCAGACTGCTGCCACTCACACATCTAGCACCACCCAGCCTGCTCCCAGACACTCATCTTGCCATGTCCAGGCAGTCAAGTGTCTTTCAGTCCTGTGCTCTCTGTATTCTGTTACAGTATTTTCTTGTAAACTTAATAATGGAGAGTGATAAATCTATAAAATCTCATGACACAATACACCATTATCTCACTGTTTTGTTTAGCTTGAGAAAACCACAAAAAAACTGCATTTCTATTTTGAAAAATTACATGCTTTTGTGGAGGTCTTTGTGGGGATCTAAAAAAAGAAGACCTTTGGATATGGAGGCCCCCTGCCTCGTGGGGACTACTGGGGCATTGCAGACATCAGTGATTCCTATAGTTGTGAATCACAAACATTGCATTGTTGTCCCACAACCTCTAAAATAATACATAAGAAAATAAATATGCAGAGTAATTATTTCTTAAATTTCTTTCCAGTAAGATACATTAAATGTAATGCATCTAGCCTTAATTTGTGTTGCTTTTTTAAGTACTAATTTTAATTTTCCTTACCATGTTCAGAATTAGTAAACATGAATTCAGAGCATTCACCACTTGTGACTCATCTAAAAAGCCACAATAAAAACATTGACAATGAAATTTCAAATATATTGTAAAAAAGGTACTTTGAGCAGCTTGAAACTAGTTTGCAGCTAATAATACTTATAAGGCATTACAATCAGAGTGATGGAGTATCACTGCCTATATTCAATACAAGGATTTATTTATTTATTTTACAGATAACAAGACACTTCTAAATAGCTTTTATCCTGCAGCTCATTCTCTAAAGGTTAACTATTTGAAGAATACTATCACTTGGTCAAATTGGCTATGAGTTACTTTTTTTCTAATCAGACTTGCTTTCTGAAAGAAATATTTTACAATTACAAACTACAGCCTACTTTCAAGCAGCTGTAAATTTCCCAACAATTATTTGGCTTGAAATGGCACATGTCAGGATGCGTAAAAGAGACTATAGATTACACATTTTCTAAATCTTAAGACCTTCTGTCTCTCATATATGAATGAAATCCAGTTCAGTATCCCTTGGGTCTGCTGCCCATCTTAACAACAAAGCAGAAACTAACCCTGGATTGGCCCCATAAGCCCATGCAGACAACGTAGAATTGTTAGTAAAACAAGCATGTCTTTGAGAGATCCTGGGAAAGAAAAAATGATTTTGTCATGGTGATAATGTACAAACCCTATACAAACAATGACACGCTTGATCTTTGAAGTGGCAGTGCCTACTGTTATACTCCAGTGCCACCTGATAATGGTAACGAGTCTTGTTAACCTCCTTGGCCAGTGTGACTCAAGCTCAGAATTTTATGTTAGTACGGTTAACCCTGAGTAAGACATGGGGTGATGGTTAATGACTGACTTTACAATGTAAAGCCCAAGTAATTTTTTTTCTTGAAAAATAATGAATATCTCAAAGTGTTTTGCAACTTTAAGGTAACTCATCAATATTCATGTGGGGGGGGGGGGCACAATGCCATGTAAACAAGAAGTAATAAAATCAGTTTTAGAACAAACTGAAGATAACAACAACAACAACAACAACATTTATTTATATAGCACATTTTCATACAAAAAGTATCTCAAAGTGCTTTACATAATGAAGACAAGAAAAATAAAAGACAAAATAAGAAATTAAAATAAGACAACATTAGTTAACATAGAAAAGGAGTAAGGTCCAATGGCCAGGGTGGACAGAAAAAACAAAAAAAAACTCCAGACGGCTGGAGAAAAAATAAAAATCTGCAAGGGTTCCAGGCCACGAGACCGCCCAGTCCCCTCTGGGCATTCTACCTAACATAAATGAAATAGTCCTCTTTGTAGTAAGGTTCTCATGGAGTCACTTGATGCTGATGGTCATACAGACTTCTGGGTTTTAATCCATCCATCATTGTTGGAACATCACGGTGCTTTGAGTAGATGATGGTGGTGCACGCCACCACCAAAAGGATACCGGAAAGATGAACCATTAGTTGATTTAGTTATAACATTGTGAATTAGTCTTTAGATTTCGACATAGATAGTGAAAGTGATGCATATACGGCACTGTACTATTGAACTGCTGGTGAATCTGATTCCGTGAAGCTTCACTATGGTGCAAGTAGCTTTGGGGCAGAAAAAGCAAAATGATTATGATTAAGTGGTGGGACAAGAAAGATGTTAGCCATCTAAGCACTGTTCACAATGCAGTAGATGTCAATGTTCATTTCAGGCCAAATCACTGGAAGTCACTAAACCTTGTGGTGTGGTAGCCTTGCGCTGTGGTAACAATAATGCAAGAGGGGCATCAATCACACAGTTCCAGTTCAGACACTGACATTCTACCCTTTCATGCTCAAGTAACAAACAAAAAAAACATTGTAGAGAAAGTGGGTCCGACTTTAATGTCCGGCTGTGAGTTGGTGAATTTCAAAACATGTTAGACGAAGCACGTGTGGTAAATCTGCATCAGTACAGCAGGTAATAATTGACATACAATCACCACTTTGTTTATATGAATGTTTCAGTATTTATATATTTCTATTATGCATATTAACATTTTTTCTTGTGGAAAAATATTCAATGTTTTATAGTAGGTGTGTTTTTTCTGGGGGTAAACCTAACACTAAGGAGGTAACAGTTTTTTACACAGCATAGCTTTTTGGCCTTAAAGCTTTAATTCTGTTGTGGTTTCGAGTCTCAATTTAGGATTGACAAGGTCAAAACAGTCTCAGTATTGCTGTTGTGAAGTAAAATACACTCTGCACTGGGATTGATTGGTAATTTACTGTATTCTATAAAGGCATGAGCGTTGTTCTGTGACATTAATAATAGCTCATTAAGTATTTTAACACAATGTATGAGGCAAAAAGACTGTCATACCTACTGCTACTGGTACAATTCTTCTCAAAAGGGGATATCACATTTTCTCCAACCATTCATCTATTTTATGAATTCATTTATGCCATTAATAGGTCATGCAAAGCTGGACCCCAAAACAGTTGAATGAGGCTCAAGGCGGAAACAAACTCTTATATGAACATACAACCACTCATTCATCCTTACATGCAAATTTTTGGGAAATGGGAGAAAATAAGTATTCCAGAAGAAAACTCATTCTGACTCATGGAGAATATAGGAAATGTACAAACACAGTTATGGGTTCTAGATTCACATGCAGGTCCTTTGTGTTAATTGAGTGCATTTAGTGTGTTTATTTTTGTTATTAAGGTTCTTCGTTATCTAATTTCTATTGTTTGACTTCTAATCATAACTTGGTTCAGAGATTCAGATGGCCTGGTATGTCATAATGTGAAACATGGCTAACAACTAGCATCCCAGATGCTAACGTGGAGCTACCCGGGTTTAGCACAGAGCGGACAGAAACGCAAATACCTGCGGGAAGCAGAAAGGAGGAGGACTCGCTCTCTATGTGAACACAAGGTGGTGCAATCCTGGACATGTAAACGTCAAAATCTCCACTTGCTGCAGGGAGATCGAACTGTTGGCCGTAAGTCTGTGTCCCTATTACTTGCCCAGAAAGTTTGGACACGTCATTGTTGTTATTGTTTATTTCCTCCTCGCGCGGACGTGGAGATAGCGGGTGACATCATCCACTCCGCTGTTGCTAAACTACAAACACAGCACCCCGAGGTGCTTGTGCTAATCTCTGGAGATTTTAACCATGTGACGCTGGACAAAATATTACCTGCCTTCTCCTAGTATGTGAATTGTCACACCCGGGGAAATAGGATTATTGACCTACTGTATACAAACGTTAAGGACACATACAGCGCCACCCAGCTGCCTGCGCTTGGGAAAGCAGATCATAACCTGGTTCTGCTTCAGCCTCACTACAAACCAAGAGTAAGGGAGCTACCTACAACCACACGCTCATTCAGGAAGTGGTTCCCCTGAGGCAGAACAGGCTCTGAGAGACTGCTTTAGAAATATGGACTGGGATATCCTGCATGGGTCACATAGTGAGAACATTGAGGAGGTTGTTGAATGCACTGACTACATCAACTTCTGTATGGACATTGTAGTTCCATTCAGAACAGTACGCTGCTATACTAACAACAAGTCATGGACAAGCCATCAAGGGCCTTTTGAACCAGAAGAAAAGGGCTTTTAAAGGCAGTGATCAGCATGAGCTCAAGCGTGTGCAGAAGGAACTCCGAGTCCAGCTCAGGGCAGCGAAGGAGCAGTACAGGAGAAAACTGGAGCAAAAGTTGCAGAATAACAGCATGACGGAATTGTGGGATGGGATGAAGATCAACACTAGCTGCAGTTTGAAGCAGGGTGCCTCCATCGAGAAAGACAGGGAGAAAGCAAACCTGATTAACAACTTTTTTAGCAGGTTTGACCACCCTAACCCACTCTCACTCTCACCTCAGAGTACTGCTCCCTCCACCCATCCTTCGGCTGATACCAGCATAGGAAAGAGTTTTCCCCCACCCACAATTACAGCAGCCCAGGTAAGCAGAGAGCTGAGGAGACTTCGTGCCAGCAAAGCAGTGGGTCCAGATGAAGTATCGCCACGACCTTTGAAGGCCTGTGCGTTGGAGCTGGGGAGTCCTCTACAGCACATCTTCAACCTGAGCCTGGAACAGGGGAGAGTCCCGAAGCTTTGGAAAACATCTTGCATCACCCCAGTCCCAAAGGTATCACGTCCTAGTGAGCTGAATGACTTCAGGCCTGTCGTCCTGACATCACATGTGATGAAAACCACCTGAGGCCACAGGTCCGCCACGCCTTAGACCCTCTGCAGTTCGCATACCAGGAGAAGGTGGGAGCGGAGGATGCCATCATCTACATGCTACACTGATCCCTCTCCCACTTGGACAAAGGCAGTGGTGCAGTAAGAATTATGTTTCTGGACTTCTCTAGCGCCTTCAACACCATCCAACCTCTGTTCCTTAGGGACAAGCTGACAGAGATGGGAGTAGATTCATATCTGGTGGCATGGATCGTGAACTATCTTACAGACAGACCTCAGTATGTGTGTCTTGGGAACTGCAGGTCTGACATTGTGGTCAGGAGCGCCGCAGGGTACTGTGCTTTCTCCGGTCCTGTTCAGCTTATATACATCGGACTTCCAATACAACTCGGAGTCCTGCCATGTGCAAACATTTGCTGACGACACTGCTATTGTCAGGAGTGGGCAGGAGGAGGAGTATAGGAACCTAATCATGGACTTTGTTAAATGGTACGACTCAAACCACCTACACCTGAACACCAGCAAAACCAAGGAGCTGGTGGTGGATTTTAGGAGACCCAGGTCCCTCCTGGACCCCGTGATCATCAGAGGTGCCTGTGTGCAGAGGGTACAGACCTATAAATACCTGGGAGTACAGCTGGATGATAAATTGGACTGGACTGCCAATACTGATGCTCTGTGCAAGAGAGGACAGAGCCGAATATACTTCCTTAGAAGGCTGGTGTCCTTCAACATCTGCAATAAGATGCTGCAGATGTTCTATCAGACGGTTGTGGCGAGTGCCCTCTTCTACGCAGTGGTGTGGTGGGGAGGCAGCATAAAGAAGAGCAATGCCTCATGCCTGGACAAACTGGTGAGGAAGGCAGGCTCTATTGTTAGCACGGAGCTGGACAGTTTGACATCTGTGGCTGAGCAGGCTCCTGCCAATCATGGAGAATCCACTGCATCCACTGAATAGTATCATCTCCAGACAGAGGATCTATCTATCTATCTATCTATCTATCTATCTATCTATCTATCTATCTATCTATCTATCTATCTATCTATCTATCTATCTATCTATCTATCTATCTATCGTCACCAACAGCATAATCACATCATCAATATGTACTGCCATATCAGCATGGGATTCAAAGCCATCTTCCTTCACCATAAAAGAAGGCCTACACTGAAGTAAGAGCTTAAAGGGAAACCCATTCTAAACCATTTGATAAAATCTCTAATGTTTTGTCTATTTTTTGTTATGTTTGGACTGTTGTTTTTGTGCCCATTTTTGTGTTTATCAACTTGGCGATTATATAAGTTAAGCAGATGCTCACTTTAGTGGCATAAGATCAGCTGGGTAAAGCAAGCTGTTGTGAGCTCAATGTACTATAGAGCTGCTGTGAAATTTTGTTTTCAGGCTAGCACTAAATCTGTTCATGGATTTACACCATATGCTATTTTTAGTGAATTTCTGTTCAAAGCTACAATTCTTGACAACTCAGTGGCACAAACTGTGTGTGTTTTGTAGCTCCTTTTAGCTTATGTTCTGTGTGCTAGCTGAGTGATATCAACTTGAAACTGCTGGCAGCAGTGCCTACAAATGTGCCTCAAAGCCTCCCACCACTTTATTTGTCAATTTATAGTATGTTAGCATTTTACTCTTTGGTCTTTTTTAACTGATTTACTAAATAATTTATTAATTAATGTATTAATAAATGCCTTGTTATTACTATGACTAGAATTTTTAACTGCAGCTTCAACCCCAAGTGCAGTTTTTCACTGCAGTAAGTTCTCTGTTTATTTTTCCAATCTCTTTTAAATGATTCCTTTTGTGCATTTTGCACATTTTCATTCTTTCCCTCCTCTTCCAACAGCTTATTGGTATTTTAGTTGTCATCCATACATTATGCAGTTTTTATGTTTATACAGTAGTTGACCTAGGATAAACCTGTCATGAATTAGCTTCTGCCTTTTAGCCTCTTCTACGTAGATGATTTGGTTCTGGTCCTAACACTCCTGACTAGATTAATCAATCTTAATCAATGTAAGAACATCTTCATTTTTTGAGAAACCTCCAGAAACACCTCAAAACAAAGAAAACCACAATTTTTTCTTAGATATTATTCTTTTCGCCTGCTATTGTTCTTTCCATGTTCTTTTTACAATGTACTGTAGTGTTGTTGGTTAGGTGTTCTACTGCTCAATTTTGGTCTACTACTCAATTTTAACCATTCTCCTCCCAATCCCCTACTTTCCATAATAATGTTTACATCTTAAATAAAATTCATTTCAATGTATTAACTTTAAAGGCATTTCTTTTCATTAGCATAGAGCACTATAAAAAATTACAAATGTAGTGTAAAAAACAAAACAGCAACATAAAACCTAAATACAATATTGAAACATGAATTGAAATAAATTATGTAATACGTTCAAGCATATACATAGACTGTATATTGTCATACTTGCTCCAGCTCCTGGCACCAACCATCCTGGGGTTATAGAGATAGCAATCAAAGACACTTTATTGTTACCCTGGTGAGAAATCCCACCACCCCCACACTGCCAGACATGAAATTAGAGCTCTGTACTACATATTTCTTACACATTAAAATTATTGAAATTTCAAGCTTCCTAATTTTTATTTCATATCAAACTAAACTGTTGTTTAAACAATAAAATGTAATTAATTAAAAATAACATTATATAAGACATAAATATGCACAAAAACTATCTGTAATACCTTGATAAACATCCCCCCTTCTCCCCATTAAGACATATTTTTGATGGGGGTGGATAAATGGTGATCCAGCTCGTAGGATCCTCATTGTTGGGGACCCAAGTGGCTGGACCAGTCCAAGGGGTCGCCCATGTTACACCTGGCTGCGGCTGAAAGAAGGTCATTTCCGGAAGGTGGGACTGAACCGCGTGTCTGCCTGGGGGAGTTGCCAACCGGGATCCCGGGCTGCTTCATCTTGTGGTGGGTGTGGCAATGCACTGTACCAGTGCATGCTCTCGAATTTGACTTGACTTGTGGATAAAGAAATATCTCCTTTAGTTTTACCTAATAACAGCTCAATACTTAACAATTTCGGACAAAATGTTTAAAAAATTGCATCACTTTGAAACATTATAATTCCTGGGAGTGGTATGCCAAAAAAGGTGGAGAACCTTTACACTAGATGACAGCAAAAATGCAAAATAAATTGAGTACCATGCACTTCAGGCATTCACTTTCTTTACAACACAAAACTGGCTGTCACCCTCATCAAAAGAAAAATTCTATGGAAGTTATATTCCATGTTACTGATTACTTGGGTTCTGCTCTGCCAGAGGAGGATTTTGAGTTGTGAAAGAAAGTGATTGTTTTACTAAAAGATCTCAACATCTGACTGGTATGATTGTAGACATTCCTGTGACTAAGTTTGAGAAGACAATTCCTAGATTAATCCTTGAGAGTCCCCTGCATTGTCAGTTTGAAAAAAAAAAAAGAGACACATGGGGTCCTGGTGTACACTACAGTTGATTATTTCAGTTTTTTCTTGTTTTTTCATTGTAAAATTCTTCTGAGTGTGGGAACAAATGGAAATGCAGAACATTTTTCTGATCTGTGAGTTTAAAACACATTCCTATTTCATCATTTTCCAGCAACCTATGACAACAAAAAGAACAAGCCAAACTCCACAGTCTGTAGTAGCAGGCAGAAAAAAACAACATCACCTGAGCAACATATATGATAAACAGTGTGAATTACCAAAGAAATGCAATTAGTTGCTTTGAATAGTACACATTCTTCAAAATTGCGATGTATAGAGTACTCATACATTTGGAAGTTGTATTTTTTTCATCAAGTTGTCTAACAAAATTTAAGTGCAACATCTTTCACAAAAAGTGAGTTTTCTGAAAAAAAATCACCCTGTAGCCATAATAAGAAAAAAGAGTTGAAGAGAGTAGCTGAGAAAGGTGAAGGCAGGAGAAGAATATCAAGCATTCAACTGGTGAGAGGAAGAGAAGGTCATTGTTAGATATGGGGAAAGGGGTGTTGTGGTGTGGTACTGAGGGTAAATGGGGAAAGGGGTGTTGTGATGTGGTACTAAGGGCAAATGGACAAGCTGTCCAACGTTTGTTTATCATTCCCTGTCAGGAATTTACATTACATCAAAATTGATCTGTTTTGCCATCAGACTTATTGCCATGTTTGGTGCAAGCACATTATCAAAATTGAAATAGTGGAGGAAATCCTGATGCAGCCTACAAGAAACCTTCACCTTGGCAGAAGATTTGGTTTTCAGCAAGACAGTGACCCCAAATATAAAGCCAAAGCTGCAGAGGAATGGCTAACAATCAATATTGTTAAGATCTGGGGCCTCATGTATAAATGTACATATGCACAAAAATGTTGCGCTCACATCACGATGTATAAAAACTAAACTTGGCGTAAGGCCACACACATTCTCACACCAGCTCAACCCATTGGATACACAAGTTTTCAGCTCGGTTTTGCAAACTTGTGGTATACAGCATCAAAGCAATGCTACTGTTCCTGTGTTGTTTCCCTTTATTTTTAGATTCACATCCCTGAAATGGCTTTATCAAATACACTGAAATTAACCACATAGCTTTTATTAATTTAAGGCATCTGATTGTAATCAACCTGTAACCATATAATGGTGCACAGACTGGCCAAATTATTCGAAATACTATAGCTGCTTTAGTGTTATTATTCTCAGTGCACCACTCAGAGTATTTTAACCCGCTGTATCTGAGTGTGGCATCACAGCTGTACAGCAGCTGATCTGAAAGAGAATTATCGGGATACAGCTTCTAGCATATGCTGCCTCAGCCATGGCCACAATCTGTTTGAACTTCTCCCACATGGCAAACACTTCAGAGCCTTTGCTGTAGGGTCCTCGCAGTTCAGAAACAGTTTCATTCCAAGAGCTACAACACACTCAATCTGTCCATCAAGTGCTTCTGGTAGAACTGTTTGTACAATTACCTCACTGTAAACTTGCACTACAGTTGTAATATTGCACAACTTGAGCCACTTATTCCTTCATATTGTATATTTTTCATTGTAATATTATTATTGTTGTTTTTATTTTATCATTTTATAGGAAAATAAGTTTATGGAGGATTTGCATATTGAATCTCATTGTACCATACAATAACAATAAAGGAATTCAATTCAATTCAATAGAAGAATGCATGTCTGCAGTGGGTTGGCACCCTGCCCAGGATTGGTTCCTGCCTTGTGCCCTGTGTTGGCTGGGATTGGCTCCAGCAGACCCCCGTGACCCTGTGTTTGGATTCAGCGGGTTGGAAAATGGATGGATGGATGGAAGAATGCATGTATTTACATATAATGCAAACTGGCTTCTAAGTCGATTTAGATTTCCAAGCACTATATTCTTGGACCTCTTGATATCATTTTTAAGATGAAATGCGGTAAAGTATGTATATTACATTATACAGATACATTTTTAACTTCATTTAAATAATGTATATTGTTAATAATTAAATGTGTGGGCACGGTGGCGCAATGGTAGTGATCAGCTCACACACCAGTCAGGGATTGTTCCTGCCTCATGCTGTATGCTTCCTGGGACTGGCGTGACCCTGGATGGATACATGGATGGAATAATTAAACATGTACTAGGAAGATATTTTAGTGTTCCTTAAAAGTTTTGAAGAATCAGCATTCTAAGCTTAAAGATGGCTTGACATCTATTACAAAGCTGATTGTGTGGCAATTGGTTACTTGGAGAAAGAAAAGGAAGGACAGGAATTGGGGTAGTACATTTGAAAGAGACAGGACTGCTGTAATAAATTATTTCATCAAGGGTCACGCTCGTCCCAGCAAGCATATTGCAGGAGACTGGAACAATCTGTGCCACCATGCCCCCATGTTTTATACATGCTGTAATTCATTTCATCCTGAAAGTATACGTCCTATTATTTAAATTGCTCAGAAAGCTGTAATATCATAAATGTAATGTATTCTGTGTCCTGTCAGCATAAGAGAAAGGCCGTTTAAGAAGCATGTAGTGATTCACACACATAGAGTAAGTACATAGAAGAGCACATATAATATGAACTTTAGTTATGATGGGATTGGGGAGAAACTAGTAAATTAAATGATTTTAAGATGACGTTTATGACATTCTACTTTAATGACAAAAAAAAACTACATGATTAAAGTGGAAATTTTGAGATTATTATTTTTTTCTTTTCTCTGTACCCTAATACGTTTCCATATGCCACTCAGACAGTGAGATACGACTTGCGTTTTCACGCCGACTTTGATATCTGACCACTTCTTTTTTATTTCGGGCACTGTGCGACGTTGTGAACTTGAGCTTTCAAATTTCTTCGCCACTCTGTGTCACTCGATCAACTTCCTTTTGTTGTTTATATCACTGCTTAAACTAACAAATAGTATGTTTTTCCTTGTCTCCACTTGGTATTCGCTGAAATTCTTCAATTTTCCCTGTGCTTTTGCCATTGTCTTTTCACAGAACGCTGAACTTAAGGGGCTATTTATATTGTGGCATAATTCTGGGAGGAGTTGGGGTGGGGCAGCATGCATGTGCACTTGCGTTACATTTCATGCTGACCAGGATTTATGTAGTAGAAGAAAGTATAATACAATACAATACATCCATCCATCCATTATCCAACCCGCTGAATCTGAACACAGGGTCACGGGGGTATGCCGGAGCCAATCCCAGCCAACACAGAGCAGAAGGCAGGAACCAATCCTGGGCAGGGTGCCAACCCACCGCAGCAATACAATACAATACAGTTTATTTTTGTATAGCCCAAAATCACACAGGAAGTGCCGCAATGGGCTTTAACAGGCCCTGCCTCTTGACAGCCCCCCAGCCTTGACTCTCTAAGAAGACAAGGAAAACTCCCAAAAAAAACCTAGTAGGGAAAAAATGGAAGAAACCTTGGGAAAGGCAGTTCAAAGAGAGACCCCTTTCCAGGTAGGTTGGGCGTGCACTCGGTGTCAAAAGAAGGGGGTCAATACAATACAATTCAATACACAGAACAGAGCAAATCCTCAATAAAAAATTAAAAAATTTTTTATAAGTTGGCATATGCACAGATTTATGCATCTGGATTTTTTTGTGCATGCGCACATTTCTGTTTTTGTCTGTATGTCATGTTTCAGTGCGAATTCTATGCACAGCGTTATACATGAGGTCCCTGAACTCTGACTTTGCAAATCCAGGATATTATTAATTGAGAATTAGTGGCTGGACTTGAAAATGGCTGTTTGCTCACAATCTGAATACAATCTGGCAGCGCCTCAGCAGTTTTATAAAGAAGAATGGGGAAAAATGGATGTGCCTAGACGTGTAAAGCTAATAGAGACTTGTGCACACGGGCTCGTGGCTGCCTAAACCGCATCTACTAAATATTGGCTTGAAGGAGTTAATACTTATGTAGTTCATTATTTTGTATATTTGTAAATAATTAGATCAGTTTGTAGGAATCTGTTTTTACTTTGACATTTCAGAGATTTTTTTCTGTTGATCTGTGTCAAAAAAACAAATATGAATCGAGTGAGATTCTATATCTCTCTATTTATGAAAAAAATCTTCTGGGAAGCAAAAGCAAGGCTACGATACGTGATCTTCTCGAAAGACATTTAAAAGACCCACGAGACTTGCCACGGTGCGTCTCGCGGGGACCGTAAACATGAGACTTGGTGCCAAGAGATTGTCCTAGGGCCGTAGCAAAAATGACAGCAGCTGTACAGGCTTTAAAAAGATCGAAGGGCAGCGCAACAGCAGCCCCCCCGCCGACAACGCGAGCAGCGTTATATGTCCTGCAAGAAAGAATTTAACCACGCCCGGGGCCAGAAATAAAGGAAAAGGATTGTTTTTACAACGTCTCACGAGATCAGGCAGTGAGCCATCATTTAAAAGGAGTCCACAGACCTCTAACCAAGCAGTTGATGGATTGCTTTTGGCAGACAAGCATCATGTGCTCCCAGCTCTTAACACAACAACATGCGACAAGCAGAAGAGACAGCTCGCAAGCAGCAGAAAGACAGCAAATGATCCAAAGACATATCCTTAGCGTGTATTCAGACGCCCCCCCCCCCCTTCCACAACACGAGCAGCATTATACGTCTGGCAAGAAAGAGATGTAACCACGCACGTGGCCAAAAATAAAGAACAAGTATTGTTTTTACAAAAGTTTTTAAAGTAAAAGTGAAAATAATGCATATGTAACAATTCCCAAGAAAATAACAATCTCTTTAAATTGTAGATTGTCTGCCTAAGGTCAAGTCATCCCTGATGAATGGGGACGTGGGAATGAGGGGTCCTTTCATCGGATTAGCGCTATTTCAGATGTGGAATGGCAAAATGGGAGAGGCAGCTTGATGAATGAGGTCTCCAGGACTTAAAACAAATCCAAATCATATTATGTGATATCATCTAATGTGAAATTCTACTCTGTACTTCTAATACTGTATTGAGGATTTATTCTGTTCTGTGTATTGTACTGTATTGTATTGACCCCCTTCTTTTTGACACCCACTGCACGCCCAACCTACCTGGAAAGGGGTCTCTCTTTGAACTGCCTTTGCCAAGGTTTCTTCCATTTTTTCCCTTCAAGGGTTTTTTTTTGGGAGTTTTTTCTGGTCTTCTTAGAGGGTCATGGCTGGGGGGGGCTGTCAAGAGGCAGGGCCTGTTAAAGCCCATTGCGGTACTTCTTGTGTGATTTTGGGCTATACAAAAATAAATTGTATTGTATTGTATATCCGGTAAGCCGAACAGGCAGAGCCCCCTAGTTCACTATTAATAAAATGTAAAAACTTCAAAGGCAGTGAACTCTTTTATAGGCACTGTTATTTTAGTGCCTTGATGAAGTGGTAATCACCTGGGTCACTGCCCTATGACCAAGGCTAGTATGTATCGGGTCCCAATTTTATAATATGGATTTGCTGGCCCATAAAAGCTCCTAGCCCTTTACAACAGACAGCAAGCAAATCTCTTTGACACCAATGTGAAGCGATATAATTAATCTACCAAGGATCTTTCCTGCCTAGCTTAAGACACTTTGATTGGTGAAGATAAACTGTTACACATTTACAACTCATTTAGTCTGATGAGGTCTGTCTAAAATAAATTATCAAAAAGCTCAGCGCACTGTTCAGTTTCCTTTCAAATGCATTCAAAATAAGCACAAACAACTAAAAGATATGTAAAAGGGGTATTTTATAACACATTTGGAAGGAAATATACTAAACTTAAAAGGAACAGCTTTAATAGCTCTTAAACCATTATAAAAACATTTTCATCACTCACTCAGTAATCAATTAAATGTCTGAATTTATTATTACATCAGGAATAATGGTACCCATCATAATTCCTTTTTATGTGGAATATTTGCCCTCATAGTGTTTTTTTTTAGTGTTTTTTTCTTTGCATTAAAAATGACAGTTTCATATTGAAAAGCATAGAAAGCAACAAATCTCACAAGCAATACATGTAAAGCTGCAATAATAAAATTAATCTGTCTTTTATAAAAACACTATGTTAGAAATCTGCTGAAACACATTTTCAAGGAAAATACTGCTGACATCTCTTTTTAATCCAGAAACAGCAAAATTTAACAATAAGCAAGTCAAGGCTTTTAAAAAAACAGATTAATAGCTAAGCTACCAAGTTGGTTCAGGTTAATACAAAATAGTTAAATTCAACAGTGTTTTTGAATATTTGCCTATAATTATATCATCTGATTCTCAAACTCACTTAATCCATGTCAGGAATGCAGAGAGGTCAGAGTTCAGCCTTGCTGCACTTGGCACATGGCAGGAAACAACCTTCTAGTCCATTGCAGGGGTGAATTTTCAATTGCCAATAAACCTAATCTGCATATTTTTGAGAATATATAAGAAAAATCTGAGTACATATAGAAAACCCCATCCAGACACAAGGAAAATGTGCAAAATCCACATGGATAATATTTAGCCATAGGAATCAAACTCAGGACATTTAGTGCCCGTGTAATGGACTAAAATTGGTGTTTAAAAAAAAACTGATGTTTCTTTGTGTTATTTTGAGAAAAAAATGTAAATAGCAAATGTAAAAGCCAGTAGATGGTGAAGCAGTGGATGAGACTGGGATAAAAAGGGAACAGGCAAATTTCCTGATTAACTCTGTTGCAGGTTATTCTTGATATCCATCTAGCAGGACATAGATACTTGTCTTGCAAAAGAGTCACATGTTTTAAAGTTCAAACTGTTTTTATTGGCATCCCATCAGCAAATCGCTGTGCGATAACAGAACCGCCAACTTCCTTAGGAAAGGTTTGCATTTACTTGGTTCGAAAATGAATGTGTTCTGGGGATATTGGTCTCTAATCAACATACAGGTTCTTCTCGATGGTGAGCAACAGTACTATTGTTTAACCAATGAAAACGTGTGTACATTATTGTTAAGCAAAGGAAATTGGTATGTACCATTAGTATAACCAATCGACATGTTGATCTAGGGAGAATGAAGCAGCTATATACCTCTGGGCAAATCAGAATAAAATCAAGTGCAGTCAGAGATTGCTGATGGCTCCGTGTTTCTATTATGCTTTCATAACCTCATCATTGCAGCTACACCCTATAGCAACAATGGCTTTTACCCAGCCCAGGTTCCCCTAGGCCTGAGGTAGGTAACACCAGCTAATAAAAATAAATCAGGAAACTACTGTTAAAATGTAAAACATAACAGAGGAGTGGAACATTTTTAAGAAGCTAATATAAAACAACTGTCCTTTTTGTCTGGAAGTTATATAAATTTAAAGCAAAAACTCTAACACAAATGTCTGCAGCTGCAGTGAGCCTTCTGTTAAAATTCTGAAATTTGCTGTTCTTCACACATCTATCGTAGTGTGATTCAAGTCAGCCACCAACAAGGACAAGAACAAATTACAGAGAAAAATCAGGAGTAGAGAAAGAATCATAAGCACTAAACTACTCACCTCTCTATTCTACTCGATTGTGGAAACATGCAAGAAAAATGATGTCCGACTCATCCCACCTTGGATACTTTTTGCTCAAAGCTCTCCCCTTTGGTATTTGATTCAGAATATTAGGTGCCAAAGCAAACAGATACAGAATATGAATTGTTTCTTCCTATCTATCTTAAGACTCATTAGCAGTAACTAGACAATGGGTCTCACTATATCTCTCTGTTGGTTTAATATAGACCCTATGCTTTTATAACACAGGTTTGCTTTTTAATTTTTAACAATAATTCTATAAAGGTTTAAACCACCCCTCTTAAAGTTCCTTGTATATAATCATGTATAACATATTTATACACAGCTGTAGCGATTGGTCAAAATTTAGAACAACTGTTTGATTTCTTCTTTTGTGCAATTTATATTAGAAGTCATTACCTCTCCATACTGCATTTTGCTGTAGATTTACAGATTTGTCTGTTTCAGTGTGTGTGCACATGGCAAAAGGTGGGGGTCAAGTATAAATGAATTGTTAATAGGTAAGGGCAAACGTCCTGTTCAGTGCCACTTGCTCTTTCGATTAATTGTTTTAATAAAATCCAGGCAATAAAGAGAGGGCTTGTAGTAAACACAACAATAAATCACACAAGTGTTCTTTTCATTAAAAGCTTCTGCTCTGCATTTAAAGGCACATGGGTACCTCAAATCACTGCCTTTTTTCTTCTTTCTAGTGAACAATACATCTCATCCATTAATCCATTTAACCTACTTAATCTAATTTAGCATTGCAAGGACAGCACTGGGCACAAGGTACAGACCATCCATGCATGATGTGCCAGTCCATCTCTTGGCACACTTAAGTACATAACCACAAGCACTCATTCTAGGCAATGTAAAGATTGTATTTGAATGTAAGAACAAAAAGTCTAATACCAAAATGACGAATCACTATTTTTGTGATATTAGTCACCTTCTTATGTTTATGTCTGTTTTTATTTTTTATTATTTTGATTACTGTAATAATATACATATCCGTTTTACAATATCGCTTATGCCACATATATTACTGTGAAAAATCATTTTCACTTTTATAATTTTTTTTGTTATTGCAAATTTTTGTCATTGAATGTTTTCAGCCTTCAACCAAAATCTAATTTTTTTTTATATCCAACAACTAGGGGGTTACCCCCTGCTCGCTTCACTCGCCAACCCCCCTTTTCTGCACTACGTGCCAGCCACTTCGTGTCTCTACCGCTCATGTTGTGAAAAGAGGGGCTGAATGCACCCCAAGGAGACACGGTCACTCCTCCGAAACCCCCTTAAACGGTCATACAATGGGAAAAAAGTACAGTTTTTTTTTTACTTCCTCTTTGCTCGATCAGCTGCTGGTTTGCTGCTGCCATGACATGTGATCTGCATCTCGCACAGCACTTTGAACATTTAAAAGCCTGTACAACAGCTGTCTTTGCCATCTACTCTATGTCTTTTATTTCCAGCCCCAGGTGTGGTTAAATCTCTTGGCACAAATTCTCGTCTCGTGGGACATGAGCTCTTGATATTTTTTAGTTTATAATTTGAAAACAGAATAAGAATCTGAAAATCTAACTACATCACATTAAAGTTCGATAAATTCTGAATAGAATGATACCAAACATATATATGTAGGTTTTAAAATAAGCCGATTTAAAGCGTGACAAAAAATGTTACATAAAATCGTTGCACAAAATCATTGTACTTTTAGGCTTAGGATTTTATATATATAGAGTAGATAACTGGCACTATGCAAAAAAGTAAATTGCACCCAAAAACTGGTTATACCACCTTTAGCTGTTGTGAAATATGGCCGGCCATTCATCCCGGCCAATACCCCCAAGCCGCCAGGTGGAGCCCTGCCTGCAACATAGAGGTGCCCCGAGTTCCAGCAGGGTATCATGGACAGTGGAGTTTTTCATCACAGCCCTGCTGGATACCATGGGAACCTCCAGGGGACACTGTAGGAAGGCTCAGAGACTTTTGTTTCACCTATAACCCGAAAGTGCATATTAGTCACGGCGACAGAGCGAATGACTCACTTCCCGGTTGAAGAAAAGGAGTTTTTATCTGACCCGGAAGTGTTAACAATCACATGGACAGAAACACTTCCGGGTCAAGGACTATAAAAGGACTATGGGAAATCCCAGACGGCGAGCTGAGCTGGGTGGAAGGGTGGCAGTGCGTCTGGGAGTGTGGAGGAATTGATTAGTGTAGTAATTATTGATTTATTATTGAGTATTATGGAGTGGAGGGTGCTTTGTGCACTCTATTATTATAATAAATATTATTATTGGACTTTTACCTGGTGTCTGACGTGTGGTCTGAGGGTTCAAGGGGTCACGGGGACCCTAAAACTGTTACACTGTAATGACTATAACCAAATGCTTCATATAATTCAATATCAGTTCTTCACATTGCTAAGGATGAATTTTAATCTAATTTCTTTTTCAAAAAATGCTTTCATTTAAACACATTGTAAGCTTTTGAGATTGAACTGCTTGTTTCAGGGCCTGCTACAGCATGTGTGTTGGGTTTATGTTAGTCCAAAACTTTAATTTTGCTTCTTTTCACTCATTCTAATATGGATTTTTTTGTGTTTTAGAACATTGTCTCGATGCATGACCTAACTACACTGCAGGTTCAGTTCACAAATAGGTAACTGGGCATTCTCCTTTAGAGTTTTCTGATAAGAACTAGAATTCATGGTTCCTTCCATTACAGCAAGTAATCCAGCTCCTCAAGCAGCAAACCATCCACTTACTGTCACATTACCACCATCATTGTTGGACTGTTGGCATCACAGACAACAAAACTTGGTCAGACACTTGGGCCCTCGCCTGGGCTTCTTTTAGCCTATTATTTGTCCTTATGTCTGCAAGGAGCAACTTGTCTCACAGAGAACTGATTTTCTTAAAATGTGTCACTCTTATTCTTCAAGGAAATTGGTTGGGATGGTTCAATTTTTGTTGGGATATCTCAAACAGAGCCTGACGCACAAAATTTTGAAATTTCAAAATCTCCCATTGAAAAGCAGTGGTGAATTTGCATAACTGTCTATCTTTAAACAGAGGTACAAACTTTACAGCTTCAATTATAAATTAACTGTTTCGAATTTACCTTGGATGAAGTTATTTGAACTTGTTTATTTTAAATATTTTACTCTTTTGCTAGTCTGACAGCTATGCATATCCCAGTATAAGTGGTCACAAGTGCACCAGCTCACGTATCCTGCTGCTTGAGGTAAGTTAAATATAAACATTAAAAAAAAGTCTCTTATTTGGAATTGAATGAAAAAGGAAAGGAATTATGTAAGCATAGAGTGAACAGATATGTACTCTGTATTTACATTACACTAAAAACAACCTCATGACTGCATTACCTGCATGTTATTATTGTAAACGATGGACATTATCAACCTGCAGCTAAGTTGTGTTTGAACTAACAATAACTTAGGAAAGGTGCAGGTCCCATAATTATACAGTGCATTTGGAAAGTATTCACAGCGCATCACTTTTTCCACATTTTGTTATGTTACAGCCTTATTCCAAAATGGATTAAATTCATTTTTTTCCTCAGAATTCTACACACAACACCCCATAATGACAACGTGAAAAAAGTTTACTTGAGGTTTTTGCAAATTTATTAAAAATAAAAAAACTGAGAAATCACATGTGCATAAGTATTCACAGCCTTTGCTCAATACTTTGTCGATGCACCTTTGGCAGCAATGACAGCCTCAAGTCTTTTCGAATATGATGCCACAAGCTTGGCACACCTATCCTTGGCCAGTTTCGCCCATTCCTCTTTGCAGCACCTCTCAAGCTCCATCAGGTTGGATGGGAAGCGTCGGTGCACAGCCATTTTAAGATCTCTCCAGAGATGTTCAATCGGATTCAAGTCTGGGCTCTGGCTGGGCCACTCAAGGACATTCACAGAGTTGTCCTGAAGCCACTCCTTTGATATCTTGGCTGTGTGTTTAGGGTCGTTGTCCTGCTGAAAGATGAACCGTTGCCCCAGTCTGAGGTCAAGAGCGCTCTTGAGCAGGTTTTTTTCCAGGATGTCTCTGTACATTGCTGCAGTCATCTTTCCCTTTATCCTGACTAGTCTCCCAGTCCCTGCCGCTGAAAAACATCCCCACAGCATGATGCTGCCACCACCATGCTTCACTGTAGGGATGGTATTGGCCTGGTGAGGAGTGGTGCCTGGTTTCCTCCAAACGTGACGCCTGGCATTCACACCAAAGAGTTCAATCTTTGTCTCATCAGACCAGAGAATTTTCTTTCTCATGGTCTGAGAGTGCTTCAGGTGCCTTTTGGCAAACTCCAGGCGGGCTGCCATGTGCCTTTTACTAAGGAGTGGCTTCCATCTGGCTACTCTACCATACAGGCCTGATTGGTGGATTGCTGCAGAGATGGTTGTCCTTCTGAAAGGTTCTCCTCTCTCCACAGAGGACCTCTGGAGCTCTGACAGAGTGACCATCGGGTCCTTGGTCACCTCCCTGGCTAAGGCCCTTCTCCCCCAATCGCTCAGTTTAGATGGCCGGCCAGCTCTAGGAAGAGTCCTGGTGGTTTTGAACTTCTTCCACTTATGGATGATGGAGGCCACTGTGCTCATTGGGACCTTCAAAGCAGCAGAAATTTTTCTGTAACCTTCCCCAGATTTGTGCCTCGAGACAATCCTGTCTCAGAGGTCTACAGACAATTCCTTTGACTTCATGCTTGGTTTGTGCTCTGACATGAACTGTCAACTGTGGGACCTTATATAGATAGGTGTGTGCCTTTCCAAATCATGTCCAATCAACTGAATTTACCACAGGAGGACTCCAATTAAGCTGCAGAAACATCTCAAGGATGATCAGGGGAAACGGGATGCACCTGAGCTCAATTTTGAGCTTCATGGCAAAGGCTGTGAATACTTATGTACATGTGCTTTCTCAATTTTTTTATTTTTAATAAATTTGCAAAAATCTCAAGTAAACTTTTTTCACATTGTCATTATGGGGTGTTGTGTGTAGAATTCTGAGGAAAAAAATGAATTTAATCCATTTTGGAATAAGGCTGTAACATAACAAAATGTGGAAAAAGTGATGTGCTGTGAATACTTTCCGGATGCACTGTATATAGGACGTGTTTAGGAAGGAAAGTGCAGTTGATATATGGGCAGTAGATCAGAGATGCAGGGAATAAAACAGGATTCTTCTGAGGTGTGTGGTTACTACAGTGCATAAAAGACAAGAATTCAGCTATCAAACTAACTTTGTACAAATGACTTGTAGTACTGGACGTGATATATATCATGTAATATTAAATCATACTTTAAGAATTATAAATTAAAACAAAACCAATAATGATCAAGTATGAAAACTATTGGGTCCACAAGTTAAGCTTGTTAGTTTATACTTAAACAAAACTTTATTTAAAATATTAATAACAGTTGGGATGAAGGAGAATTTGAACCAGTTATTTTTTTATCCTCAACAAACTGAGCCTTTGACCTGATGGAAACAACTAGAATTCTGAATGCTTGGGTGAGTTCTGTCCAACAGTAGGCACTTTACATTTCACAGTACTTAATGTACTCCTTGAGAACCAAGAAGCTCAAATGTATGAATGCATTGGAGTAGGATATGAATTAAGGTCAAGGGCCTATGTCAAAAAAAGGTAGACACTGAAAAGACAAAGAATTCTAAAATCAAAAATATTGCCCAAAAATAAACAAAGACAGTGACACAGGACATACAGTACAGTACATAAAGTAAAAATAAAATTTATACTTTTTCCAAAAAAACAAAGTACTATGCTTGGCTTGAATTGTTCTATGAGTAACTAAACTAAAATGTTCATGATACTAATTATTAAACAGTTAAACAGACTGTCAGTTATGGCTGTTGTGACCTTATTATCTTACTGTTCTATTTTACAGTTTAATTCATCATTTAATGCTTATATTACAATTTCCAAAACAACCCAACAGACCACAAATTAAAAAAAACACAATACAATGCCATCATTTTGTAACTTGAGATATAAAGACTCGGGTTCCTGAGACAGAACAGATGCTATTATCTGTTTTAAAGATTATTTCAGTGTTTTGATTAAAAGTCAGTTTGAGTCTTTGAGGATACTTAGTTACAGTAGTTTGTATTTTCTGGTTTTTAATAATTTTTTCTTATATGCGAGTGTTGTTTCTTCTAAAATCATTTATCAGTTATTTAATTTTTGTAACATTATTATGGACTTATTAGCTGTTAATGTTGTTTATTTATAATAATTTTTTGTTTGCCCTTCTTTACACAAACTAAGTGTTTACAGGTATCCCTGTTTGTCATATTTTCGGGACATGTAAGTAAAGTGTTACCCAGGTAAGTTTATTTTTTAAGGCTTTATTCCCTTTATGTTTCTGGAAAGTCTGAGGCAGGCCAGTTGAGCTGGCATTAAGCCCATTGAGGCGAGGCATTTTCCAGGTAGGCAAAGGATGCCTAGCCAGGCCAGTGAAGTCTCACACCCCTTTGGTCATGTGGAAGACTCTTCATAACAGTGAGATCATCACAAAAAACCACACTGATATGCCATTGAGACTGCTGAGGAGCGACTTACGAGATAACTCATACCTTAACATACAGCCACAATAGACGCAGCCAGCGAGCTGCCAACCTCTGCTGCAGTGTTCATGTACCTACTACAGTGCTGCCATCTAGTGGATAGCCTCATTTCTTTTGTGATAATGGTATAAAGCTGCTGAAGTTTTAAAACAACTAGATTTGTTGCAAGATGAATATTTTAATGATAATGACAGTGATCAAAATAGTCATAATAAGTTGGATGATGTGGAAACTGTAGGCTCTGTTACTGATAGCGAGGCGGCTAAGACCTTCAGTCCTCCGGTTGGGGATGCTGATAATTATAGTTGTTCTAGTTTCATTCTCCAATCATCCATTCTATCGATACTACTCAAGATCAAGCACATTTTAATTGCCCAGTAGAGATTTCTTCATCACAACACATCCAAATTGACATTACTGCCAGGACAGCAGTACATGGGCATTGTGATGCCCACTGAGAGCCACCAGTTACCAGCTATGATGTGTTGTACGCAACAAACGTGGCCAGCACAAAGACATGTTATATTTGCAGCACATGAGCTTCTCAGTCTGCACTCTGTGTGATGCCATGGTTCAAGTATTCTCATTTAAATGCAGACTTTTAGTGAAGCTGTGGATGAAAATAACATAATTATTGGTTTCCTAAATTTTTCATTGGGTTTATTTACATTTTTCAGAGTTTTGATAGAGCTACTGATGATAATAAAAATGTTGCTTTTCAATACGTCTTTACATTTTTTTAACGAATTTTGATAGAATTCATTATTTATCACATGCACCAGCATTCCGGTATAAATGGTCCAGCAGTTAATGTGTTAAGTTGAGGAAATGCATTATGAGGCATACAAGCTTTTGGATAAATCAAAATTCTAATGCAATTAGAAATACAATTCTAATGCAAATATAAACTATGGTCAGGGAAATAAACTTTAGTTATAATTAGAACCATCTAAGCTTTGTTATTAAGGTTGAATTTTGAACTTTATTTTTGGTTTGGGTTACTCAGTACTAAAAGTATTTTGGGCTTCTGACCTCTCTTATTTTCCTTATTATTCTTCACAAACTCACTAAAGGTTTCGTCTTCATCTCCTGGCCTCGGCAGTATTGATTTTTCAAGCCTGTTTTCCACCTGGTCAGTATAACAAATGCATCCTCTGTCACTCTCTTGGCCTGAGGGGCAAACTGAAGTGAATTTAATAAACCTGTTTTTTTTCTATCAGCTTCGTCCTTATAAGTTTTTGTAATTTATTCATTCCCATTGATATCAGAGATACTGGTCTGAAGATATTTAAGGTTTTGGGGTATTTGATTTAGGCTATAGGAACTACTACTGTCTGTATTTACAGCCACCATAACCTTCTGTTCTATTGAGATCCTGAAAATAAGATAAAAAAGGATTTAAGCTGCTCTGCACAAGCATTCAAATGTCATTCACTGGCTTGTTCCAGCCTAGACCTTTTATTTGCTTTTAATTTACTGAAAATACTCCCTACATTCCTTTGATCAAAATATTTCTGCCTTATTAACATTTTGCTTTAAAAAATATTGCTATAAAAATAAACCTCTGAAATATGAATTAGAATTCTGTAAATCCATTAGCTAAACACATGAACACATCTACTTTGTGAGCATGCCTGTGTCAATCAAAGCTCTGCAGTCTACTTAAGACTTTACGCTGTAGAAAGATAAGTAAATAAATCAAGGTAAATAACATTCAATGTGGCTTTTATATAAGTAACATATAAATGTTTTTTTATATAAAGACCATCACAAAACATAATCACTAACATGACTTTGCACAATACCTTGGTGAGCTCTGTAAGCCCTGGTTTTTCATTGAAGGACATGCATGTGTCAGATTCACTGGCAGGATGACGCCCAACCACTTGCTGCATCCAAACGGTGCCATCTTTTGCCTTTACGCCTGGTGCAGTGTTGTGGTGCATTGTTCTCATGTGTGAGAGGACGTTTCTTGCGGGGAGGGCTTCTGTTCTCTTTCTCTGATGTAGAATCCTCACCCTCATCTGAGTTCACCTCTGTTATAGCACATCTTTATTTGAAAACAGCAGTGCCAGATCGGGGGGAGCATGAACACGACTGAGAGAATAAAACTGAATATAAAAATAAAAAAAAAAACACTAACCTTTACAAGTACCATACATTTACACTGGCTGTTACAGACTCAAATCAAATGCATGCTTTTATTATATAATAGTAACAATAAGAGCAGCTCACTACTCATAATGTTTATTTTGAGAAACAACCAGGATCGAACCCTCAACCTGTTGATTTTGAGTCAGCAGTTCTTACCACTGTACTACCAAAGCAGTTGTGTCATCTAACTACACTAACCCGATTTCTTTTTCTTCAGTTATATTCGTGAATAAAAGCACACTTGTTTTGTTATACTTGTACCTTTTGTGAAAGTGTTTATTTGATATTTGGATTTCAGTCTTCACACATTATACACTTCATGTTAAAATTTTGTCGTTAGTTCTACTCACCAGTGCATTATAGCTACTCAAGAATTGATTATTTTTTTATAGATAATAATTTCCTGCCTACAATTAAATCATGCAAATATGACACAATTGTTATCTCTGACCATGCCCCTCTAGTCTTGGAGCTAAAATCAATAAGCCCCTCATACTCACCTCGCAGATGGCGTCTTAACCCTCTTTTATTGGCAGACGAGAACTGCACAGAATTTATATCCAAACAAATCAGTTTCTTCCTAGAGACAAACATGTCCACAGAGGTTTCTGCAGGAACACTCTGGGAAACTCTAAAGGCCTTCTTAAGAGGCCAGATTATTTCATATCTTTCCCATAGAAATAAATTAGAAACCAAGAAAGTGTCAGAGCTAAGAAATGAAATTACTAGAATAGATGAAGAACAAGCCAGGCGTCCAAGTGAAGCTCTTCACAGGAAAAGGCAGGCCCTGCATACAGAACTTAACATCTTAACAACTAAAGAAACTGAACAACTTATTTATAAGTCTAGACAGCATTACTATGAACACGGAGAAAAAGCTAATAAGCTTTTAGCTCAACAAATTCATAAACAAGAAGTTCACAATGCAATACCAGTAATCACCAACAAGAATGGAGAAGAAATCATCGACCATAATAAAATAATGCACACATTTAGAGATTACTATAAGTCTTTATATTCCACTGAGCCCAAAGAAGACAACATGCAATCTAATGCATTTCTGGATAATTTACAAATACCACAAATAGATGCTTTAAGTGCTGAGGAACTGGATAAACCTCTAACGCTAACAGAATTACTAGACGCTATAAAGTCACTACAAAGCGGGAAATCATCAGGTCCTGATGGTTACCCCGTAGAGTTTTATAAGAAATTCTCCACTCAGCTAGCTCCACTCTTATTGGTAACATTTACAGAAGCTAAAGACCACCAAATACTACCTCAAACATTTCGACAAGCATTAATCACCGTCTTTCCTAAACAAAATAAGGACTTGTTACAATGTGCATCATATAGACCAATTTCACTCCTGAATAATGATGTTAAGATACTCTCAAAAATCCTAGCTAGAAGGATGGAGAAAGTGCTGCCCTCGGTAATATCACAAAATCAAACTGGATTTATTAAAGGCCGACATCTATCTTCAAATCTCCGACGCTTGTTTAATGTTATATATTCACCAGCAAAATCAAACACCCCAGAGATATTACTATCATTAGACGCAGAAAAGGCATTTGACATGATCGAATGGAATTACCTTTTCACTGCACTGGAGAAATTTGGGTTTGGCCCGAATATTTGTGCTTGGATCAAACTACTGTATACCAGTCCAGAAGCTTCAGTTTGTATTAATAAAATTTGCTCAGACTACTTTAAACTAGAACGTGGTACCAGACAAGGATGTCCCTTGTCGCCACTGTTGTTTGCAATCGCTATTGAACCACTGGCGGTTCGCTGCCGAAATTCTTATCATATAAAGGGGATTGTCAAAGAAGGACTGGAACAGAAAATTTCTCTATATGCAGATGATATGGTCTTATATATATCGGACCCAGAAAACACTGTCCCTGCTGTTTTAACAGCACTAACAGAATTTCAAAAGATATCTGGTCTTAGAATTAATCTGAATAAAAGTTTACTCTTTCCAGTGAACTCACAAGCATATAATATTAGATTATACACCCTACCTTTTACCATAGCAGATCAATTTAAATACCTAGGGGTAAATATCACAAGTAAACATAAAGCTCTTTATCAACAAAATTTTGGTGTCTGTATGGAAAAAATTAAGCAAGACTTGCATAGATGGTCAACCCTTCATCTCACTCTAGCCGGAAGAATTAACATTGTTAAGATGAATATCCTTCCTAAACTTCTCTTTTTATTTCAAAACATTTTAATATATATCAATAAATCGTTTTTTAAACAGTTAGATTCAATAATAACCTCATTCATTTGGAACTCAAAACACCCACGTATCCGAAGAGCGACCCTACAAAGACCTCAGGCAGAAGGTGGCATGGCTTTACCTAATTTTCAGTTTTATTACTGGGCAGCAAACATACAAGCCATAAAAACCTGGACACAAATAAATGCACATACCCAGGCTTGGTCTGCAATAGAAGTAAAATCCTGTAGTACTTCTTTATATTCCCTGCTCTGCTCTCCAATAAATGAAAGTTATTGCAAATATACTAATAACCCAATTGTGCTTTACTCACTCAGAATATGGAACCAAATTAGGAAGCATTTTAAGATGGAAAATCTTTTATCAGTGGCACCTCTGCAAGGGAACCACCTCTTTCAACCTTCGCAAGTATATCCAGTTTTTAATACCTGGAAAAGTTTTGGGATTAAAATGCTCAGAGATCTTTATATAGACAACATATTTACATCTTTTGAACAATTACGTTCAAAATTTAACCTCCCAGCTACACATTTCTTTTACTATCTTCAAATTAGAAATTTTGTTAAACAGAAATTGCCTGATTTCCCCCACCTTGCACCCTCCACAATGCTGGAAAAAATACTGCTCAATTCCGAGGAAACAAACACTATTTCCGCAATATATAAAATCTTATTAGAGTCCCTACCTTTCAAAGACCCAAGAGGACATTGGGAAGAAGATCTCTTAATCAATATATCAGAAAAGGAGTGGAAGGTAGCAAAGCAGAGAATTCACTCGAGTTCTATATGCGCAAAGCATAGAATTATTCAACTAAAAATTATATATCGAGCTCATCTGTCTCGCTTAAAACTGTCCAAAATGTTTCCAGGCCAGGATCCAACCTGCGAGCGCTGCAACCAAGCTCCTGCCTCACTGGGTCACATGTTCTGGGCCTGCACCAAACTAACATCATTTTGGACAAAAATTTTTAAGTGCCTCTCAGACAGCCTTAGTATCACAATCCCTCCTAACCCACTAACAGCTGTGTTTGGTGTCCTTCCAGATGGACTGGAATTGGAGAAGGACAAGCAAACGGTGATTGCATTCACTACACTCTTGGCACGCAGACTTATTTTGTTAAATTGGAAGAATCCTAATTCTCCTCTTATAAGTCAGTGGGAAACCGATGTTTTATATTATTTGAAATTGGAAAAAATCAAATTTTCAGTTAGAGGATCTGTACAAATTTTTTTCAAAAAATGGCAGGACTTAATCAATATTATTTTAGAATAAGAGAAATAACTATTATTGCATTTAACTCCCTTCTCCATCTCTTATTTATATAGATATTTACTTCTCTCCTTCTTTTGTCTAATGTTGCCTTATTAAAAAGCTTAAAGAAATTTTCCTTTAGCTAAGCTCTCCTTCTCAGGGGTGGGGTTTGATTTGTTTTCAAATTTGTTGGGTTATAAATTGATCTGTTTGTATGGAATGATTACAATGAAAATTAATAAAATAAAAATATTAAAAAAAAAAAAAAAATTTTGTCGTTAGTACTAAAACATGAAAAAAGTTTGTCTTTTAGGTATGTTTTCAACATTTCTTGCATTTCCTGTCATCTTACATTTATATTGATCTTTGTAGACACGGAACACACATGAAATGCATGTGTTCCAAATAACGATATATTATTTATCCTATACAGCTCCAGGGACCTCACTCCCAGATATACAAGGCTTGAGCTGGGAGAGCTTTTTGCCCTTTCTGCAGCAGTGGGGGATGGTATAGCAGGCTGCTTGGTGCTTGTGTTGATTGACGCATTTACAAAACAAAAGATACTGAATGGAGAGGTGCGAAGGGATTTAAGGTGGGCCGAGATTACAAGTTTATTTGTAGGCTTCAGGAATTCTAGTTTTATCTGTGGATTTGTTTGCTCCTTTTATTGACCATTGACATAACTTAAGAGATTTATTTTTTCTTGTAGGGTGGGTTACATTTTGATAAAAGTTGGTAATAGGCTTAATGAGATTGCAGTTATTGAAGTCCCCAAGGAATAAATGAGGTGGATCTAGCAAACCACAATTTCAAATCTAGTACCAAATTAATAATCACTTTTGTTGCAGTAGCAGGGTTTTGCTTAGGATGGGTAAATATAATTTTAACAAATATTTGTGGAAATAAAAATTAAATAGAATAGTCTAATTGAAAGAGAGTTGCTCAGTATTTATAGCACACATTTTATTAAATATTACCATTCAGACAGACACCACCACTTTGCCATTTATAGTATCTCTGATGCAGCAGTCAGAATTTCATTTTCAATTAGGCTCCAAAGCTAATGTACAAGTTATAAGCATTAGTGTCTCTGTAAAATTCATGATGCCTGTGTCACTGTAATCCTATTGAAAATAATTGTTTTCTTGTAATTCGTCCGGTTTATTATGTAGGGACTGCACATTAGCCAGGGTTGTTGGAGGAAGAGGAATGCTATCTTAGGCTATCTGTTGCTTCCTCACTCCCATGTCTGCACTGTTAATGAATCATGTGGGGTTTTTTTTATCTCAGTAAAAGTTGTTGTGGCAAGTGAAATCAGGACAAATCTAGGAGTAACTCTGCGGGTTTTCCTGTAGTGGGAGTTCCTGCCTGTACTAAATTCTCTTGTTCATCTGCGATGAATGGGTTTTCCTTCCAGGATTAGAGCTTTCCTTGTGCTCAGAGCTGTCATGAAACTATGCAGAGGAAAATATAATTCTGGAAAGTGTATGTGCAACTTGTAGTATTGCAGCAGTCAAGAAACAGACAATCTCTGACTCAAAGAGAGAAATGAACTTAAGTTGGCATGGCTTGGAGAATGAAAAAAGAATGGGTATAGGATTTGTTTTTCACAAATATGAAACGTCATTGGTGTTCTTCTCCATTATATACATGCTGAGTATATCCTTCTTTCACATTTGCATTTCTGCCAAGTCAAACCACTGCATACTGAATCACGGAAATTGAAAAGGTTTTCCAGATCAAAGGCCTCCAGGTGTGTGTTCTGCAGAAGACACTTAAGTAACAAAAAAAACTGTATTTGTATAACTATATTTTGTCCTAAACACTGGATAAAGTAACTGAATTATGCAGAAAGAAAAATGGATATTCCTGGTAATGGAATGCACTAGCAGGAACAAAAATGTATTTTGCAACTTTATTCAAAAGGCACTATTATTTATTGTTCCTCAGCGTATGAAAATAAAAATGTTCTGCCACAAGCATCTTTTTTGCTTCCATTATTCCATTAGTATTATGTGATTTTCAGTTAGCCCTGGGAAATGGCTGACGTAACTACATTACATTTTAGAAAATAAATGTAAAATATGTCATTCCCAGAAACAACAGATGAACCATGTAAGCGAGTTATAAAAATGTAATCATAGGCAGAAGAATAAGCTGTGTATATCTTGTAGTAAATTTACTAAATATGTAACATTTTGAATTTTTTCTGTCAGTAAATAAATCAACTTCTGATGAGTTCTGATTATATAAGCATGAAAGGCTGACAGATCTGCTGTAGACACATAATTTCTATTTGAGTTCTTTAAACTGAAACTCATGTAACAAATGCTTGATATCATAATATTCTAGAATTTTTTTTTTTCCACATCACTGTTTTTTAAACAGAGCAGAATTGAAAAAATCCTTCTTATGTTTCACTCTTGAAGATAACCAGAAAATTAATTCTACCACCCCTAAATTTTCTGAACCTGTGTATTCTATTACATGCTACAGGCCAAAGTACATTTTAGGATAAATAGGTTTAGCCTAAGCTAGCCTGTGACATATTGTGAGACCCTGTGTAGTGGGAATTCGCACCAAGCTGCACTTTGTTCTCTTGTAGTTCATCTATAGAACATTTCAATGGTGAATCAGAGAGACACAGACACAAAATTATAAAAATGAAGGAAAACATGTGCTCTTTATTAAAAGGTGATAAAAATACAAAAATGGTGATAAAGCAAAAATCAAAATCAAAATGATGTGATCTCGTTAAAGACAATAATTAGTCCTAATGACACACCCACAGCAAAAATGATGAAAATCAACAAAAAATAAATATTTACAAAAATATAATCATTCCCTCTTGTTTTCCTCAAAATCAGGAAAGAAAAAAAAAAAAGTTAAAGCTCTTATTCAAAATTAAAAAAATATGTATCTTCTTCCTCCAACCAACACATAATAATTTAGAAAAAAGAAAAACTTTATACAAAAACAAATGTCCTTCCTTTGCCTCCATTGAACAAATCAGGAGAAAGAAATCATACACTATTTACTTTAAAGAATACAAAAAAAATAAATAAATAAATAAACACTGATAAAGCCCCCTATTGATACGCACAGGCTTTAAGTCATTCTCACCACTCCACCTTAATTCTATTTGATGTTCTGAAGATTTGTCAGGCACCCATCCCGGCCAAAAGACGACTCTATTGTCCATTCTCCGGTTTTATTGGTTGAAGTGGGATTGTGGTGTCCAATCCCCACTGATATCCTCTTGTTCCCCAATCAGAGAGCTCGCAGTGATACTACTCACACTGCGTTGACCCCTCCTCCAATAACTCTACTATTTCCTGAGGCAATTTCTGGTGCGCATTCTGTAAAGAGCTGCCTGTCTTCCACTCTCCCGCATGCCATTGCACTCTCTCCAGTAAGAATAATAATAATTCTTTGCATTTATATAGCGCTTTTCTCACTACTCAAAGCGCTTAGCAATTGCAGGTTAAGGGCCTTGCTCAAGGGCTCAACAGAGCAGAGTCCCTATTGGCATTTACAGAATTGAACCGGCAACCTTACTGATTGCCAGTGCAGATCCCTAGCCTCGGGGCCACCACTCCGTACTAACCCCATTCATTTTAAACATTTGTCTGGGACTTTACCAAACTTGCACGATCAGCTTCTTTTAAGCAAGGCAATGCACCGCTTGCATTGTTTCCTTTCCCTTTTCCCGCAGCAGCAGAACGCAACAGGCTGCAGACCTTGTCCAATCAGATGTCCACCTGCAACACCACATAAATCAGGTTTACGTGCCATGGACATGAAAAACCCAAAGCACTGAGAAGCTATGTCTCCTCCAGAGATACGACACACTCCCCTCCTCCTTCAAGGTAAGTGTGCCCATGATCTCAATAGCTATTAAAAAAAAAGAAAAAAAAACATAGATAAGGCTTTAAATGGCTATGCAGCTCTAATGTGACAAGCATTGCTTTCCTTTTCAGTGGCACACTGCACCACACCTATACATTGACAAAATGGCAAAACCTGTTGCAACACTTTATGGTGTAGGTCAGTAATCATCCCCTGAGTGGATTGCCAGTATGTCATAATAATAATAATGCTTTTTTCTTTACATTTATATAGATCTTTTCTCACTACCCAAAGCACTTTACATAGTGAGTGGGGAGACACCTCAACAATTACTAATGTGCAGCATCCACCTGTATGATGTGACAGTAGCCATTTTGCACCAGGAAGATCACGATACATTAGCTGTTAAGTGGTGAGGTGGTGAGAGACACAGCCAATTTGAGACATGGACAGGGACAGGAATGCCCTCCCCATGTACAATCAATATGTATTCTTTCCAACAAGAGAGAATAACATTCTTGACCAACTGTATAGCAATGTGTAGGATGCCTGTAAGGCTGTACTTCGGCCACACTGTGGTCAGTCAGATCACATTTGTGTGTTTCTATATCTGACTTATAGACAACTCCAGCGAGCTACCCCAGTGAGTAAAACTATTAAAGTGTGGAGTGCGGAATCATATCTGGTACTCCAGGGGCCTCATGTATAAATGGTGTGTACGCACAAAAATGTTGTGTACTCCCGTTTCCATGCTCAAATCGTGATGTATAAAACCTAAACTTGGCGTAAAGCCACACACATTTTCATGCTAGCTAAAATCCTGGCGTACACAAGTTCTCCACTCGGTTTTGCAAACTGGCGGCACCCAGCATCAAAGCAGTGTTACTGTTCCAGTGTGATTTTCCTATCTTTTTTAGACGCGGCTTTATAAATACACTGGGATTAACTGCATATTGTTTATTAGTTTAATGCATCTGATTGTAATTAACCTGTAACAATATAATGGTCCACAGAATGGCCAAACTATTCTAAATACCATAGCTGCTTTAGCGTTGTTACTCTCACTGCACCTTCTCCTTCTTCTTTCAGCTGCTCCCGTTAGGGGTTGCCACAGCGGATCATCTTTTTCCATATTACTCTCACAGCACCACTCAGAGTATTTATATCACTGTATCTGAGTGGGGAATCACAGATCTACAGCAGCTGATTGGAAAGAGAATTATCAGTATACAGTATCAAGCACACACTGCCTCATCCATGCTGTCTATTGAACTGCTCTCATATGAAAAACGCTTCAGAGCCTTTCCTGTAGGGACCTTGCGGTTTAGAAACAGTTTCATCCCAAGAGCTCTAAACGCACTCAATCAGACCATCAAGTGCTCCTTGTAGAACTGTTTGTACTTATTAGTACAATTACCTCACTGTAAACTTGCGATACAGTTATAATATTGCACAGCCTGAGCCACTTTATAAAGCGCATATTTACATATGATGACGATATCTTTTTTAAGATGAAATACAGCAAAATATGTTTATTACATTATACAGATGAAACTTTAACTTAATTTAAATAATCTATATTGTTAATAATTAAATATGTGAGGACATGGTGTCGCAGCGCTAGTGATGAGCTGGCGCCCCATTCAGGGATTGTTCCTGCCTCACGCTGTATACTTGCTGGGGCTGGCGTGACACTGGAAGGATAGATGGATAGAATAATTAAACATGTACTACAAAGATATTTCAATGTTCCTTAAAAGTTTTGAAGAATCGGTGTTCTAAGCTTACAGATGGCTTACCGTCTATTACTGAGCTGATTGTGTGGCAACTGGGTGTTTGGAGAAACAAAAGTAAGGACAGGAATTGGCCGTTAGTACATTTGAGAGAGACAGTACTGCTACAATAAATTATTTCATCGAGGGTCGTGCGCAGCAGACATCTTGCGTTAGGCAGCAACAATCTCTGGACGAGGCAACAGCTCGTCACCATCACTGTGCCACCATGTTCTCATGTTTAATAACATGCTTTAACTCCTATCATCATGAAAATGATTTCAAGTATACATCTCAGTTTTTTAATTATTCAGAGAGCTGTAATATCACAAAAGTAATGGATTCTGTGTCCAGTCGGAGGAACAGAAAGCCCGTTTAAGAAGCACATAGTTATTCACACACAGAGAGCACATAGAACACATACAAAACAAAGCATTTAACGTGCTACTTTAGTTATGATGGGATTTGAGAAACTAGTAAATGAAACGATTTAAAGATGAAGTTTATGATGTTCTACTTTAATTACAAAATAAACTATGTGATTAAAGTGGAAATTTTGAGATTAAAGTTGACATTTCATGCTTTTTTCCTACTGTGTGCCTATTTTTTTTCTCTGTGCCCTAATAAGCTTTCATATGACACTCAGACAGTGGGCTACAACTCACCTTTTTACAGTGACTTTGATATCTGACAACTTTTTAATTTCGGGCACTGTGCGACGTTGTGAACTTGAGCTTTCGAGTTTCTCCGACACTCTATGTCACTCGATCAACTTCCTTTTGTTGTTTATACCACTGTTTAACCCCTTCACCGCCCTCTGCCGGATATATCCGGCACCGCTGTTTTAATGCTAACGCCATACTGCCGGAATTATCCGGCACATTTGCCTGTGGTTATATGAATGCCTGGCAAGTAGTATAACTGACGGTTTGACGTGGGTATTATTACTACGTTGTATTTCGACAAGTCTGTGGTTGTTTTGGCCGGTCATGTGACGTGATTCGCATGTAACAGCTGTGAATATGGCGAAACGTAAACTGACTTCAAGTGAGGCTTTGCAGGCGATTTTGGACAGTTCTGATCATGATTGTAGCAGTTCTGAAGAAGATTTTAGTGACAGTGATGAGCAGCAACGTGCGCTGCATGATATTGTGAATGAAGACGCATCGGATGACGGCGCTGAGTGGGTGTATCCCCAGCATCTCAGCTGGGCTGCTGCCCGTGGTGAACTACCTTTTCTGCATTCGTTTGAGGGAACGTGTGGCTTTATTGTTGATGTAAACAATTACACTGCTGAGCAGTTTTATGAGCTGTTTGTGTCACCTGATTTGATTAGACATTTTGTTCATCAGACAAATCTGTATGCAGCACAGTTTATTGAGAAAAATCCCAATTTACCTCCACATTCCCGTGTTCGTGCTTGGTTTGACACTGATGAAAACGAAATGAAAAAATTCATTGGGATTTTGATGTTGATGAGAATAATCAGAAAACCAGATATTGAGATGTACTGGTCTACAGATCCTATGTATGCAACACCTATTTTTGCAGCTGTCATGACACGTAACCGATTCTCTTTGCTGCTGAAATTCTTTCATTTGAATGACAACAGAAACGAGCCAGATAAGAAAGATCCAAACCGCGACCACTTGTTCAAGCTACGTCCTTTGATTGATCATTTATTTGAAGCATTTCAGTTGCCCTACATGCCAGGACCGTCAGTTGCAGTTGATGAAAGTTTATTGTCGTGGAAGGGCCGCTTACAGTTTCGACAGTATCTACCATTGAAAAGGGCACGGTTTGGTATCAAGATGTTTTGCTTAGCTGAGAATTCAGGTTACATTTATAGATTTCGTGTATACACTGGCAACTTGCACAACATTTAGTGGTCAATACTGCTTGAATAAATGTAAAAAATGTAAAAAAAATGTAAAAAAGTAAAAAAACAAAAATTGTTCAGATTTCGCCTGGCTTGGGGAATATTTAGGGAGTTGGCGGTTAAAGGGTTAAACCAACAAATAGTACGTTTTTCCTTGCCTCCACTTGGTATTCGCTGAAATTCTGTTTCCCCTGGTGTTTTTGCCTTTGTCTTTTCAAAGAGGCATAATTCTGGGAGGAGTTTGGGGATCTGCAGCAAGCGTGTGCACGTGCATTACTTTTCACTTTGAACGGGATTTATGGAGCAGAAGAATGTGGAAGTTGGCGAACGCACAGAAGTATGCATCTGGATTTGTTTGTGCATACGAACATTTCCGCTTTTGTCCTTACGCCATGTTTTAGTGTGAATTCTACAGACGGCGTTATGCATGAAGCCCCAGGACTGCTTTGATAGCACAGATTGGGGTGTGTTTAGAACTGCTGCTGTGAGGATAGATTTTACTGTGGATTTAGAGGAGAGCGCCACAGCTGTAGCTGGTTATATTAGCACAAACTGAGAACAGAGCTACTGTTGAAAGTAGCTGTAAGATCTATCCCAAAAATAAACCCTGGATTAACTTGGGAAGTGCAGTCCATGTTACATGCCTGCTCCATTGCATTTGTTAGAGACGATGTGGTGGACTATGAAAAGGCCAGATACAATCTGCGCAGGTCAATTAGGCAGGCCAAAAGATATTACAGTCTGAAGGTGGTGGGATATTATACCACTGCTGATTCTCAGTGTATGTGTCAAAGTCTGCAGCACATTACAGGATACCAGCAGAAGGACTGGAAGAGCATAACTAGCAAAAATACGCTCTCAGATGAGCAGAATAAGTTCTATGCTCGCTTTGAGACCCTTAAGTTTGTAGCGGGGCTACGTAGTAGTAATAGTGTTGTCAGTGTTAGTACCATGTGCGTCTTGTTTCCATCATCCCGTTTGCTGTTTGTGTGTCAGTGAATGTCGTCCCCGTAAACAGGGACGGATGATGGGAGGAGACCGCAGCCTCAATCCTGGAAAACACCTGTTTGCTATTAATCAATTACATCCATCACAGGACTATTTAAGTAATCAGGAGGGAACAGAAAGGGAGGAAGGAGAGGAGAAAAGGAGACTTTTCATTTTCACGACCACGAGCCATTTGTACCTGCTGTTCTCCACATCGTGCATTTCCATCCAGTTTGTTTTTCAATCCTCCGGACTTACCTCAATACCCTCATCACGAGAGACCCCGGGGTCGGACTTCATCATCCACCACGCACCGAGGATTCACGGTGGGGCTGCTCCATTTTGTTTCCGGGAAAATCAAACGACTCATTTATCGCTAGTTCAGTCAACCATATTCAGGACAGTTTTAATGACCGGAGTCAAGTTCACATTCATTTCTGTATCTCATTCATTTTTGGTTATTCGTGTTGGTTGTTATATGTTACAAGGGCAAGGGAGGGTTTATTGTTTGTGTGTATATATATATATGGTGTTGTTGCTTTGGTGGAGGGTTATATATATATAATTATTGTGCATTTTTTTCTTCTTATTGCTCATTTAATATAATTACCTATTTTTACATATCATCTGTTTTTTGCGTGCTTGTTTAACCCGTCGATTGTGGGGAAAATTTTCATTTGTTAGAGGTACGGCTTGATATTAAGATTTAGCTCAGTAATTTATCCAGGCCACAGGACTTGGAGGTGTAGCTGCCGGCTGGGTAAGGGATCGGCCGTTACAACTTCAACCAACAGAGTATGTTTTTGGCCACAGAGGGTATATTGAACACTCTTTGTCTTTGGCGGAGGTGCACGTGTCTTTGAGGAGAACAAACCCACGTAAGGAAGCTGGTCCTGATAACATCCCCGGGTGTGTACTTAGGGGTATGTTCATCGGAGTTGGCTGATGTGTTCACGGACATTTTTAATCTGTCCCTTGCCCAGGCTTTGGTACCCACCTGTTTTAAGTGCACCACCATTGTTCCCCTCCCAAAAAGAAATACTGTGACCTGCTGGAATGACTATCGTCCCATTGCACTTACCTCAGTTGTGATGAAGTGTTTTGAAAGGTTAGTCATGACCCACATAAAAAGGATAATCCCAGCCACTTTGGACCCTTTACAATTTGCATATCGACAGAATCGGTTGACTGATGATGCTGTCAATGCTGCCATTCACACAGCCCTCACACACTTGGAGGGTAAGCACACATATATGAGATTACTATTTATTGATTACAGTTCAGCATTTAACACGGTTATTCCACAGAGACTTTTTGAAAAGCTCCTCACCCTTGGACTGACATCCTCCCTTTGTAACTGGGTACTGAACTTCCTGTCAGACAGACCACAGACAGTCAGACTTTGAAACCGAACCTCAGATATCAGAGCTATGAGCACAGGGACCACTCAGGGTTGTGTGTTGAGTCTCTTGTTGTATACTCTCTTTACTTATGACTGTGTGGCCTCCCAGACTAATACCAGTATCATAAAGTTTGCAGATAACACCATAGTTATTGGACTAATCACTGAGTGAAAGGAAATCGCATACAGAAGAGAAGTGGTAGGACTGGTGGTCTGGTTTCATGAAAATAATCCTTAAATGCAGATAAGACCAAAGAGATGATTATTGATCCTAGGAGAAGGAGGAAGGAGCAGCATACCCCAATATACATTGGTGAGACAGAGGTGGAAAGGGTGAAAACCTTTAAATTCCTTGAGGATCTCACCTGGTCCCGCAACACTTGCCAGCTTCTAAAGAAGATTGTACTTCTTAAGAAGGCTGAGGAAATTTGGCATGTCAACCAAAATCCTCAGCAACTTTTGCAGATGTACAGTGGTGTTTTTACTAGTTCAATTACATTGTGGTATGGAACCTGCTCCTCGCACGACAGGAAGGATCTCAAGTGTGTGATAAAAACTGCACAGTTCATCTCTAGAACAGTCTTCCCATCACTCCAGGGCATATATCCTACCAGGGTCTTCAGGAGGGCCCACAATATTACTAAGGACATTACACACCCACAACATTGTATCTTCACGCTTCTGCCATCAGGGAGACGCTACAGGAGTGTGAAATCAAGGACAACAAGACTCTCAAATACAGTAGCTTCTACCCACAGGCCATCAGACTCATGAATAATACATTCATCACTGCACCCTCCACTTTCCATCAGTTCCATTGATTGTTTCCCTGTCTGTAGCACAAGGCACTGAGTACTTTTTTCTTGTATTTTTTTTTCTGATTATTTTCTGATTTCCGCCTAATTATTGCTTTTAGGATAACTATTTATTGTTTGGTGTAAGGGAAACCGGCTGTGTTTTTTTTTTTTTTGCATATGACAATATACTTCTTGAATCTTGAATCTTGAATTAAGGGACCAGAATGACTAAACCATGGTGGGTAGTTTAGCCTGGACATTGGCTTCTGTCTACAAAGGATGCCCAGGGATCTTTTATGTCCACAGAGAGTCAGGACCTTGATTTTATGTCTCATCCGAAGGACAGCACCACTTTTACAACTGTAGCACCCTTTACTGAGGGTGCTTACCTGAGTACAGTTTGTTTTCTTCTTTTTTTATTTTATTACTAACTTTAGATTCAATATAACCTTTTACCCTAGCATTCTCAGTACAACTGTTTTAAGGAACAAACCTGTGTTAGTAATGTAACTAATTAATATAAAACATAATAAAAAACTAATACTCTATTACAAACAAAATATTTTTACTAATTAACTAATGTAATTTACATAACTCTATCATTAATTGCACAATTTGTTACTAGACCCTACATAAGGATACTATAGCCACCTGCCAACATGATTTTCCCCTTTTTGCCTTATACGGCTTAGCCAGCCATTATAAAAAAAAACACCAAAGTTCAATGGTTTAGTTTAAATACATTAACTATTTTTATATATACATCACACATCCATACAAGAGTATAAACTTAAAAAAATCCAAGAAATCATTTCAGTGTTGAACCAGTAGTCCTTTCTTTTAAAGCAAAACAAAATCAATAAACAAGTACGATCCCCTTATAAAACCTAAGCCGGCAAACTAAAATAAAAGGAACCAAACAAAAGTCAGGTAAAAGGTACCACACATAAACGTTGCAGGCCTGGTACTTGAAGGTGATTGCGACGTTAATCGGCGACTGCCCTTTATGCTGTAATAGAGCAGATAGGTCTCATTTCCTCGTTTCCAGAAGATGTGCGCCGACTTTCGTGTCTTTCATAGCGAGTATCAAGTCTCAGTGATAGTTGGTCAGCTGTAACAGCATCCAATATTGGCAATGTACTCCAATGCCAGCCGACGTCTTCCGTGTTCAGCCTTTCATGGACAGTGCTCCACAGCTGACCAGTTTGGTGTTCTCGACCAGTCCGTCCAACCACCAACACATTCACGTTTTCTGTCCCGACAGTTAATTCTGTGCTGTAATCCGGTCTTTTTTTTTTTTCAAACTCATCGCTGAAGTTTACATTCGACCAGTTTTCAATGACTTACTCCCAGCGCAAAAAAAAGTTCTTTTTCTAACAACTTTTCTGCCCCTCCCTTCATCACTCTCTCTCCTCCTGACCCCTGACCCTCACCCATTGCTACTCTCCAAACCAATACAATAGTTTAACATAAATACGAGCATTTACTTTTTACATTTAAAACCTTATAAATATAATTACATAACTTTTTAGCAAAATGTACAATAAAATTAGCTGTATTAATCAAAATTTATATTACACAATTCCTATTACCACCTCATAACTTGCGTTGGGTCATTGGGATCTACACACAGACCACAGGTTAAGCACTTCCTGCTGGCCTTGCCAACACCTCTTGCAACAGCAACCCAAGCTTTTCCTGGTTGGTCTCCCATTCAAGTTCCAGCCGGGTCCAAACACGCTTAGTTTCAGATGGATTACCTGTTCTGAGGTGGATGTGTTATGGCCGCTAACATCCTAACACAGAAACCCATTCTCTGTCTCTTACCAAACAAATGCAAATCTTTATTAATGAGGAGCATATTTAAATAAACAAAAGATGGGAGGTGGCAGCCCTATATTATGAAGATAGTTCATAACATCAAGGCTTCAAACATGTGTGAAGAAAAACAGCAAAATAGATTCTCTTAAGTATATAGATATCCTTGAAGAAAACTAGTCTTCAAGAGGCCTGTAATTCATGTTAGATCAATAAATGACCCAAACCTTAATGCCAGATCCACTCAGTGGCAGTTAAAAAAATAAAAAATATATATTGTATAATGGCAGGATCAAAATTTGGGCCTTAATCTACTCACAAGGGTCTGAACTTGAGAATTATTGTTTATCAAAAATATCCATCCAGCCAGAGGCAAAATGAAGCCTTAAGGATGACTGCCTATAACTGCTGAAGAATTCTCTACCAAATATTAGCTGAAGGGTCTTAATACTCCTCTTCAAATTTTAGAAAGACTTCTAGAACTTAGTTTTTCTTTAACTACTTTTTTATGTTAATCGATTGTAACAAACCCCTGTTAGGTAAATTTAAATTCCATATTATATTGAATAACAAACCATCATAAAAATGTACTTCTAATAAACCTTTACTTGTTTGTGGTTCAGCTGTGGTGCTAGACTTTCTTTCAACAAATAACCCAAACTCACTGACTGTCTTTTTCTTCTTTTGGCTGCTTCCGTTAGGGGTTGCCACAGCAGATCATCTTTTCCCATATTTTCCTGTCCTCTGCATTTTGCTCTGTTACACCCATCACCTGCATGTCCTCTCTCACCGCATCCATAAACCTTCTCTTAGGCCTTCCTCTTTTCCTCTTGCTTGGCAGCTTTATCCTTAGCATCCTTTTATTCAATTTACCCAGCATCTCACCTCTGCACATTTCCATACCAACGCAATCCAACCTCAGCTGAACCTTGAATATACTCATTTCTAATCCTGTCCATCCTCGTCACACCCAATGCAAATCTTTATATTTTTAAATCTGCCACCTCCAGCTCTGTTTCCTGTTTTTTGGTCAGTGCCACCGTCTCCAACCCCTATGTTATAGCTGATCTCACTACCTTCCTGTAGACCTTCCCTTTCACTCTTGCTGATACCCATCTGTCGCAAATTACTGCTGACACTCTTCTCCACCCATTCCACCCTGCCTGCACTCTCTTTTTCACCTCTCTTCCACAATCCTTGTTACTCTGTACTATTGATCCCAAGTATTTAAACTCATCCACCTTCGCCAACTCTATTCCCTGCATCCTCACCATTCCACTGACTTCCCTGCTATTTACACACATATATTCTGTCTACTGACCTTCATTCCTCTCCTCTCTAGAGCATATCTCCAACTCTCCAGGGTCACCTCAACCTGTTTCCTACTCTCTCTACAGATCACAATGTCATCAGCAAACATCTTAGTCTACGTGGACTCCTGTCTAATTTAATCTGTCAACCTGTACATCACCATTGCAAATAAGAAAGAGCTCAGAATCGATCCCTGATGTAATCCCACCTCCACGTTGAATGCATCTGTCACTCCTACCGCAGACCTCATTGCTGTCACACTTCCCTCATACATATAACTCATACAAATCCTGTACACTCCCGACTTCCTCATACAATACCACAACTCCTCTCGAGGTACCCTGTCATATACTTTCTCCAGGTCCACAAAGATTCAATGCAACTCCTTTTGGCCTTCTCTATACTCCTTCATCAACACCCTCTCAGCAAACATCACATCTGTGGTGCCCTTACCCTGGCAGGTAACAGTACTGCTGCTCATTAATCATCACCTCCTTTTTTAACCTAGCTTCCACTGCTCTTTCCCATAACTTAATGCTGTGGCTCATCAATTTTGTCCCCCTGTAGTTACTACACTCCTGCACATCCCCCTTAGTCTTAAAATCTTATTCTTCTAAACTCCTCAGGCATCCTCTCACTTTCCAAGATTCCATTAAACAATCTGGTTAAAAATCCACTGCAATCTCTCCTAAACATCATCTGGACCAATGGCCTTACCATTCTTCATCCTCTTCGTAGCTGTCCTTGCTAATCCGTTGCACTTCCTGATTCACTATCACCACATCATCTAACCCTCTCTCTCTCTCTATCTCTCATTCTCTTCATTCATCAGCCTCTCAAAGTACTCTTTCCATCTGCTCAACACACTATCCTTGATTGTGAGCGTGTTTCCGTCTTTATCCTTTATGACTCGAACCTTCTGCACGTCTTTCCCAGCTCGGTCCCTCTGTTTAGGCAATCGGAACAGGTCCTTTTCTCCCTCCTTAGTGTCCATCCTCTCATACAACTCATCATATGTGGAATGTTCAAGCAAATTCTAGAAAAAAAATCTGTTAAGCAGTTGTCTCATTCACTAGCTAAGCAGATGTAAGGTACGCTAAGGCTGGCGCGTGAGTGAGGAGGGCCCGCCCCCCTCCCCTCGGCCTGCTGCATCTCTCTCAGATTTGCATAAATAAATTGGTACTGCAAGCAAACTATGATACTTAGCGTGATGAGAGAGGTCACAAAATCAACCGGAATGTTCTAGCAAATTATAGAAAAAAACCCGATCTAAATCTGTAAAGTAGCTCTTTTGTGAAAAGCGGACAGAGATACAGACAGACAGACAAATGTTGGATTTTATATATATATATATATATATATATATATATATATTATATGTGTGTATGTGTATTCAGGTATATACTGTGACATGTGGCCAGCCGTTCATCCCGGCCATATATGTGTGTATGTGTATTCAGGTATATACTGTGACATGTGGCCAGCCGTTCATCCTGGCCAATACCCCCAGGACGCCAAGTGGAGCCCTTTCTGCAGCATGGAGGTGCCCCGAATGCCAGCAGGGATTTCTGGACAATGCAGTTTTTATCCCCAACCCTGCTGGATGCCGTGGGGGCTGCTAGGGGATGCTGCAGGAAGGAACAAGGATTATTTGCCCTACGCCCCGGGGTGAAGAAGAAAGGCTTTTTATCTGACCTGGAACGTGAACAGAGAGGGCGAAACACTTCCAGGTCAAGGACTATAAAAAGGAGAACCAAAAATATAAATAGACGTATAGTTACTTTTATTTGTTTCCTGTCATCTCAGTTGGTTGAGGTGATGCCCTGTCTAGAGAGATTTTAACCAGCACACTTGGAAGAAGAAGGATGATGAATGCTCGAGGCCTGGAGTTCGCCACCCCTGCAATAGACAATACATGACATCTCTTGGACTCTTAATGTGATGATATGGTCTTATCAGATAGAAGTCCAGATCCCGTATAAGATACCAATTAAGCAGATAAACAGAGAAATCTCACTTTATATGCCAAAGAAAAGTTGTCTTACAGTTCTCAAATCACAAACTATATACAAGAAAGTATTTTTTTCTGTTGTTGTTATTACAAGAGTAAGTTATTATCGTAACAAGCTTTATAAATTTAATAAAGTTTTTGGGAGGAGTTTGTTAAGGGCTGTTATCAGATTTCCATCCATCCATCCATTTTCCAACCCGCTGAATCCGAACAAAGGGTCACGGGGGTCTGCTGGAGCCAATCCCAGCCAACACAGGGCACAAGGCAGGAACCAATCCTGGGCAGGGTGCCAACCCACCGCAGGACACACACAAACACACCCACAGACCAAGCACACACTAGGGCCAATTTAGAAACGCCAATCCACCTAACCTGCATGTCTTTGGACTGTGGGAGGAAACCGGAGCTCCCGGAGGAAACCCGCGCAGACACGGGGAGAACATGCAAACTCCATGCAGGGAGGACCCGGGAAGTGAACCCAGGTCCCCAGGTGTCCCAACTGCGAGGCAGCAGCGCTACCTGTTATCAGATTTTTTTTTTTACATTGAAGGTGGATCAGGTGCTGCAATTGTGTCACAAAGGTTGCTTTTACACTACTGGGATGTAGTTGGGAAATGAGAATCCGAAGATTTACTGCCCCCAAACAAACACATCTATTCATGAATGTTGGGTGTGTGCTCTGAAGATACAGACTGTTGGTTCAATACGTTATTCTATTCGTTTTTAATCTGAAACCGGTCACCATTGTTAGAAAATGACAAGAAAGAGTGAGGTAACTCAACAATGTTTTTGAAACCCAAGCAGTTGAAAGAATCAGGATATTGTTTGTTTTGGCAGTTAGAATTTTGGGCAGTTCAGCCAAGGGCTACCAAGCACTTATACTATGAAAAGAGAAAGATCTGCTGCTTTGAAGCAGTATAAGTTCTTGACCTACATACTGTACTTCATTCTTACTGGTTCTTCAAGTATTGCAATTGAGCTTTCCTATAATGCACATCTGTTATATCACTGTGGGTGCTTTTCTGATTTTGTTATCATATTAGTCTGCCCATAACTGTAGAATGACCAGGAGATGGTAGATGGTCAGTTGGCCAAGGTCTGACTTTGACTTTAATTTTTTTGTGATTACAAAATGTAACATCTTGCAAACAGTGCATTACTTTTGCATTACCTTTTCCTCTTTAGTATGAAATACTGTAATTTACACTGGCCAGGATTTGTTATTAAATTTTAAGTCCAGAGCTGGCTTGTATCAATATTTTGTGCAAGCAAAAACAAAATGACAGAAAAAGGTGAAATAGTTTTGTACTTTTTACTTTATCTAGGGTTGCCTCACCCAGTAGTATGAGCTAGCATTTTATCAAGCAAATAAGCAGCATCGGTGCTAGCTGTAAAGGAGCCATTGCAAACAGCAAGTCTGTCAAAGTCGGTTTAGAATTCTAGCTAGTGCAGCAGCAGCAGGCAAACTACATAAGGAGCAATGTAAACAAGCAATAATCATTGATACTTGGCATGAGTGAGTGCCGCAGAGGTCCAGGGCAACAAATTGAAATAAGCCAACAATAATTATTGTGCCTTTGTGATGACGCTTCAAAGCAGCACACAGTATGGCAATTTCTAATCAATTTCACATACGGGTGAGCTGCATATAATTTGAATTTGTAGTTTGGCCACATAACATACATAATAAATTAGTAGATCCTTCCTTCTTTTGTGGACTGGTTGAAGAACCATCGTGGACCCATGTCTGGAAATTTCTGACTTGTGCATCTGTTGGGGGGTTAGTTACCCCGACCCCCTAAAACTCCACCAGTGGCTGCACACTATGTTTTGCAATTATCAAACTGCCACTTTGATATAATACACAGCCAAAAACATACAGTATGTGTACAAAATAGAAAATGCAGTTTTAATTTAATTTACGAAATATAAAAAAACGAATGTGCCTTTTTTCAATTGCCATCTTTGGCACCTGTGTACTGAGCACTCTTTGTACCTGTCTTATTTCAAGCAAATTCAGCAGTGAACAAAAGGCCTAGAAGTACTTGCTAAAGTAATGCAAATCTGTTATTTTTAAGTAAATTAGGTATTTTTGCTTCAGTAAAACAAGTATTGCATAATGTTACTTGTTACTTTAATATGTACAGGTGCTGGTCATAAAATTAGAATATCATGACAAAGTTGATTTATTTCAGTAATTCCATTCAAAAAGTGAAACTTGTATATTAGATTCATTCATTACACACAGACTGATATATTTCAAATGTTTATTTCTTTTAATTTTGATGATTATAACTGACAACTAATGAAAGTCCCAAATTCAGTATCTCAGAAAATTAGAATATCAATTAAGAGCAATGCAAAAAAAGGATTTTTAAAAATGTTGGCCAACTGAAAGGTATGAACATGAAAAGTATGAGCATGTACAGCACTCAATATTTAGTTGGGGCTCCTTTGGCCTGGATTACTGCAGCAATGCGGCGTGGCATGGAGTCGATCAGTCTGTGGCACTGCACAGGTGTTATGAGAGCCCATGTTGCTCTGATATTGGCCTTCAGCTCTTCTGAATTGGTGTATTGCATCTTCCTCTTCACAATACCCCATAGATTTTCTATGGGGTTAAGGTCAGGCGAGTTTGCTGGCTAATCTCTTCCATTGTGAACTGGCCATAGCTCAGTGATAATATTAATGGATATACAGTCGACTCCACTTAAGTGCATATCAGTTAAGTGCACGCTCCACTTAGCTGCACCTGATTTGCACAGTCCTTATCTGTATATTGCCTATAGTAAACGGGCAATAACTTTGGATGAGCACACTAGTGATAAGCGCACAATCCGTTTAAGTGCACATACATTAGTGATCCCATTGCTATTCTCTTCACATCCATTATTCAAACAATGATATTGATTGACACGCTCAAATGACGAAATCAGCGTGCAACAATGTAAGTAGCCAGGCTCTTGTGACCGGCTGAAGGCGGATCGTTCAGGTGCTGATGTCCAATCCCGCTACTGTACTGAGTCCTAACAGTTTACAGTGCAGTTACTAGGTGTACACTGTAGTCAGATTAGCAGCGTGTTCTTATGTATGTGTAAATATCATCTTGGAACTGCCAATACTTTAAAAAAAAGTCTGTTAGCAACGAATGACATTACTGATTAGCCTTACAACTCAACTGTGATAAGTTAGCTGTCATGACTTTTGACTATGACTTCGTCATTCTGTGCACAAAAATTGCTGTAACTGGCTGAACGTGTCAATATCTTAAACAGATTTGACAACAAGAAGAGTCAGGTCTCTGTTGCGAAACATTACGGTGTTCATCCTAGCCAGATTTCTCAGATTTACAAGAATAAGGAATCAATATCTCAAGACTGGCAGAACAACTGCAATCCGGACAGAAAATGAAAAAGAATAGGAAAGGCTGAAGACAACAACATTTATTTGTATAGCGCATTTTCATACAAATAATGTAGCTCAAAGTGCTTTACATGATGAAGAAAGAGAAAAAAAAGACAAAATAAGAATTAAAATAAGAGAACATTAATTAACATAGAATCAAAGTAAGGTCTGATGCCATGGGAGGACAGAAGAAACAAAAAAAATAAAATCTGCAGGGGGTCTGAGGCCAGGAAACCACCCAGCCCCCTCTAGATAGATAGATAGATAGATAGATAGATAGATAGATAGATAGATAGATAGATACTTTATTAATCCGAAGGGGAAATTCACAAGCATTCTACCTAACATAAATGACATCAATCAGTCCTCATTGTATTCAGGGTTCTCATGGAAGGACTTGATGATGATGGTCACGTGGACTTCTGGTCTTTAATCTATCAATGTAGGGACATCACGGTGCTTTGATTAGGTGGTGGTGGAGCAGGTCGCCACCACAGAAAACCGGAAAAAGAACAGAAGAGACAGTAGGGCTTAGTACGGGTTTTGGAGCCACCATGAACAATAATGATAATTAATTGAATATACAGAGCATCAGGATTAAACTAAAATGAAGCTATGAGAAAGCCATATTAAAGTAATGTGTTTTCAGCAGTGTTTTAAAGTGCTCCACTGTATTAGCCTGGCGAATTCCTATTGACAAGCATTTCCAGATTTTAGGTGCATAACAGCAGAAGGCCACCTCACCACTTCTTTTAAGCTTAGCTCTTGGAATTCTAAGTAGACACTCATTTGAAGATCTAAGGTTACGATTGGGAGTGTAAGGTGTCAGACATTATGAAATATAAGATGGAGCAAGGTTATTTAAGGCTTTATAAACCATAAGCAGTATTTTAAAGTCAATTCTGAATGACACAGGTAACCAATGTAGTGACGCCAAAACTGGAGAAATGTGCTCAGATTTTCTTTAACTAGTTAAGATTCTAGCAGCTGCATTCTGCACTAGCTGTAATCGATTTATGTCTTTTTTGTACAGATACGACGTACAGATACAGTACATAAATATCTGAACAGTTAATGTGTATTACATGTATCCACTATATTCTTCACCATAGTCTATTTTAATGAATTTTTTATTGCCTTTGACTAGGCTAGTAGGTGGGTTAACTGAATGGTTAACTTTCAGGACTGACATGTTGCACTCCTATTAAGTGCACACTTCACATAAATGCATGTGGTGATCTTGTTTGTTAATCAGTTTGTAACATTTTTGTTTAATTGTATAAACGTTTGTGTATGCATTATGTAATTAGTAATTTCTTAAGTTTCTAATTGTGTTTAACTTGTGAACTTGTTACATCATTCTGAGACTGCAATCAGTAAACAGTGCTTTTCAAAAACAAAAACATTGTGCCTTGTACAGTACTTATGGGAAAGCATTAAAATATATAGTTATTACCCAGACTAAAGAAGCATACTCAGGCAAGGAATGTTTATGCCAGTGCTGTCATTGGTTGCTACCTTAATTTGTGGGAGAGGTTAAAAAAATAATTTTACAGATGATGAGATTGATTTTGAAAAAAATATTGTTGTACCCACATGGATTTTTCAAAGATAAAGCATACAGGGGATGAACGTGATGGGCTTTCTAAAATGTATTTCTGCCCACAGAAATACAAAAAGAGGATATATAACATATAATAAAGCCTGAAAGATGTGTATTTCTGTTTCAAAGTAAAAGGGTGGGTGGGTTAAAAGCCTTCATCATGAAAATGATTGACAACTGCCTCACTCCATTCTTAATCCTCCTGCTTGAATTATTCATTTTTTTGTGTCTGAGGTAACAGGGACGAGAGAGAGTTTTGTTGGATGACGGAAAAGAGATGGCAGTTTTTCAGAGGTGTGAGGTGGGATGGGAGTTTTTTCGGAGGATGGATGTTGGTTTTGCAGAGGCAGGATAAAAGATGGGAGTTTTGCTGGAGGAAAGAGTTTAGGGTGTCCTAAAATGTTTTTCTGGGGTTTACACCTTATTTCTCTGCCTGTGCGAACACCCCTCTGTGTCCTGCATTTTTTCTTGCTGCATCATAAAGGCTTTGCAGATTAGACTTACTGGGTTAATGTTAACTTACCGGTTATGAGTGTATGCACGAGTAGACCTTTTCCAAGTTTTTTCCTGCTTTACACCTGATGCTGATGGAAAATGTTTTGGCCTCCAGAGAACCTGAAGTGGAACATTTGAGGCTAAGTTGTGTTATCTACTGTATAATATGCTTGTGCTGGTTGAATTGAACACTGCATGTTTGAGAGACTGGTATTTCTTTCCCAGGTTGGTTTCAAAAAATCTACTAAAAATCGACTAAGGGTTTAATTAATAAGTAAATGGATGAACATATTGATTGCATAAAACTCTGCATATTTCATTTCTGTGTTCCATACTGTTTTGACTCTTTCTGGCTCTTCAAACGTAAGACCTAGGCTCAAAAAATACAGGCCTCAAAGTTCCAATGAGGCTTAACCACAAAATGAACATTACCCCCCCCCCCCCCCAAACTTAAGAGGCAATGTTTAAACCTGCACAGATCCAACAATAAAGTATTCTATGAGTAGAGAATTTTAAATATAGGATTGGGGGAAGAAGCTGTAAGTGCCAAATGGGATAGACAGGTATCCCAACCAGGAGAAGGGAAGGTTACTTGCCTAGATAGATAGATAGATAGATAGATAGATAGATAGATAGATAGATAGATAGATAGATAGATAGATAGATAGATAGATAGATAGATAGATAGATAGATAGATAGATAGATAGATACTTTATTAATCCCAATAGATGGAAGGCCCCAGGTGGATGGACAAGCATTCCGACCAAGACAGAGAAAGACTTAAATGGGAGGCCCCAGATCAATGGACAGACCTCCCGACACAGATGTACTTACTTATCCTGGCCGGCATAAATGGGAAGGACAGGGAAAGACTGTCTCTAGAGGTTGTTTATTCACCCAGGAAGCTAAATGGCAGCAGCCATGGATATCAATACCTGCTTGGACACCAGCAGGGAATGCTGGAAACTGTAGTCCAGGAGCAGCTCTGCAGGGGTCCGTGGGTGCCCCAAGAGGGTGTCTGACCAGGAAATGCTTCCAATGGGCAAATCCCTGTCATCGGAAGTATTCCTGAGCCCTCAATAAAAGGGAACACACTACCTTGTCCAGGAGAGTCGGAGCTGTGAGGAGGAAAGGCAACACTTGACTGGAGGATTGGCAGTGTGGGGAGAAAGAGAGGCACTGTAAGCATTCTTTGTGCAAAGTATTTTTGTAATAAACACCTCTTTGGTTTGAACCCGGGACTTGTTTGTATATTTGTGTTTGGGGCTCAGTGGTGCCCCTATCCTTCACAAAGCAAGGTCAAAGATACATACTTAGGGTCAAAACTAAGGAAAGAAAAAATAATTTACCAAGCCAGAGACATTAGACAAAAACCAGATTTGAAATTCAGAAACTAGCCACAAAACCAATTAAGAAATCAGAAGATAAAAAGTGTATGAAAATGTTAAATTAATCCAAACCACAGCAACAGCCGACCCAAATGTCTCACAATAACAACATCTGTTAACATTCAAATTGGTGGTGTGATAGATGATACAAATTAGTAAGTTTTTCAGAAAACAAAATAGTGTAAAACAAACCTCAGAATTAAATTCTCTGAGCTCCAATCCCCCAGCTTTATTTCCTAAAAAAACTGCAAAATACCTCAGAAAAGGCTAAAAAAATCACAATAACTAATATAACAAAATGTTTAAAAGCATCTCAAGTTGAAAACCTTAGAAATTTTGAAACCTCTGCCCCCACCCCCCAAAAAACATAAAACAATGTTTGTTTTATTTTTAAAGGTTTATTTTACAAAAGAAACAAAAAATAATTAAAATACAGAAAGTTACCATAAAATGAGGCACCTTAAAAAAAAATAATACAAAGTCTGAAATCCAAAACAACAAGAAAAAAATCCAGAATATCAAAAGCAGGTAGTTATACTAATCCAAAATAGAGGGCCAAAACACAGAAGTGGAACTATAATGGCAAAGAGCCCATTCATGAACTGCTGTCACTTAAGTAGTGATGGGGTGGATCTCCAGTCACAGCAACAGGTGGCCCTGCCCCAGCCTCAACATATAGTGTGTAAGGCACATAACAAAAGGAACAAATAACACAGGACAACCTAAACTAAACATTCACCAAAGAAATTAATATTTATAATAAAACAAAAGCATAATAACAATATTTACAGAACATTTCAAAAACAACAAAAGGTTCAATAAAAAGAAAACCTTCTTGTGTCAGGGATGAAAGCCTGGCGGTAATTAGGACTAAGATAAGACTCTTGACCAATGAATGAGGAGGAGAGGAGAATCTTCAATTAGGGTTTCCTGTTTATTTTGAGCATACCACTGGACCCTGACATGTAAAATATGCAACACGTGTAAAATGAGATTTTTGTTTTTCCCGTTTTTCCATGGATGTATTTCACATTGTTTGCCTTTGTACAACATTGGCTCATATTATATCTCTATTTTGCATGAAAACATAAAAATATTTTTTTTTTCTCAACCATCAATTCAAACTACATGGGGTAAGTAACATATTAAAAAATATATTTTTTGGAGTATTCCCTTAAGGTTCTGTTCCAGTACGACCAGAAACAATTCAGTGCTAAATGGGATGCCAGGCCACTGAAGAGACAATCTGCCTGCACACCTATTTATGTATAAAGAAACTTTGGGATTTGTAAGCAAACCAGAGAATCCACAAAAACCTGTGTGGGCACTGGTAAAATGTTTACAGTTTACTACTTTTGAGAGTCAAATGAATGTGGCAGAAGTGATGAAGGACTGGCATCAACTTGTGTAGCATCAGGTTATCCATGTTCATAAATGAGTTTTAAAAGTAATACATGACTTTTTTATTGTTCCATTCTTTGTTAATTCATTTTGTTTCATGGTAATACATAAATCTGAACTGCCACAAATATCGATTCTGAAAAGTTCAGATACTGATGGCAGTATCCAATGCTACTTCATAATAAACAGTATTTACATTGGTAGTAGTATATCAGGTCATCAGAATTACTTTCTATTACATTTCCGGAATTAGTCAAGAATATAAATGCTATAGATCATCTCCCCTTCTATTGCACTCTAAAACTCATATCAATATGTTTATTCTATAAAACTTGATATTTATTTGGCCTATTTTGGTGTGTTTGTTTGACTTTACCTTTCCCACTGACTTTTCTTTAGCTTTGCACATTTAAAAATTTTTTGTTGTACTGTCCAATTGCCTTATGATTATAGTTCCAATAACATATCTAAAAAAACTGGAATTAAAAAAAACACATTACAGAGCTAATGAAATCACTTTCATACTGGATGGATTTATATAATCACGTAAACATATTGTTTTTTATTTCTTACTACTGAAGTGTGTATATACTCTCTTTTCAAAGTGAATTAAAGTGAACCCGTGAATCACTAGGCAGCATCATGAAGCAGAGTTTATCAGCTTAATTCAGAAGCCGTCACAGCTAATAAGCAAATATTTAGAATCTTGCTCCATTTAAATAAGCAAAAAATTAAATTAGAGACCGCCACCACACATTCTGCTCCAGATGTCATTACAATCTTCATAACTTATTCGTAAGTACCATTACTAACAACCATTACCAAGTTTCTCCCTGATTTTTGTTACATTTAAATGTTTTAAGAGTTTTTTTTTCTTGCAGTTTATCCTTTAGCTAGATACTCTGAAGCACCAGGCATATTTATTAGTTTACTAGAGTTTGTTACCTTATGAATTGAACAATCAACACAAGTGTGTCCCCATAAAAAACAGAGAAGTTATTAATGTAAAACGTATATTCCTGAAAGTCTCCTTGTAACCACTTTAGGCACCATGTAAACAGACATCACTTCTTAGGTGCCACTGCTCTACTGCCAAGTTGCTTGCAGTCCTATGGAAAAGTACTTTGTTTTTGATGTATTTGAACAAATCTGTATCCTTGTATGCTATAGTTCTACGGAAGCATATTAGGGCCAAGGAGAAGAAAAAAAATACAGACACAGTGAAGAAAAAAAAAGTGCATATCGAGAATAAAGTCGACGTCAAATTTATTCTTGACATGTCCACTTTTGTTGAGATTTAAGTTGATATTTCCATTTTAAACTTGTTTTTTTCTCTCTCTAGTTTAACTTTGACATGTCGTAAACTTCATTTTAAAATCAATGTTTAACTTACTAGATTTTCTCAAACCCCGTCATAACTAATGTAGCACATTAAATGCTTTGTGTCAAGTGTTCCCCGAGCCATGTTAATCTCTACGTGCTTCGACTTCCTCTTGCACTAAGGGAAGGCGCAGGCAGCGATCTCCACACAGAATACATTCTCTTTATGATATGCCTGCTCTCTGAACATTTAAAGCTTGCTGAGATAAAAACTTGATATCATTTTCATGATAAAATGCATTAAAGCATGTATTAAACGGGGGTTTGACAGTGGCGTGGCGGTAGTGCTGCTCCCTCACAGTAAGGGGTCCACAGATGTACATTCAATGTAGAGAACCTTTATGGCAGGTGTGACGAGGCTCCAAAAAGCTGGATGTATGAATGGGTATTTCATTGGTTTAACTGAACTATTGTGTAAATGTTGGGTTTGTGAGCTGGTGGTCGGAGACACGAACACAGAATTCAGTGGATGTTCCTCTAAGCGGGCTTTCCTCATTGCATGCATGCTGTCTCTATCTAACATACCAAACCCCCAGTTTCTATCCATTTTCTTTCTCCACATAACCAATCACCACACGATAAATGTCTTTGTGACTGTAAAACTAGCTATAAACTTAGGACACGGAGTGTTTTGAACTTTGGAAAATCTTTGTTCTACACGTTTAATTATGCCATCCATTCAGGGTTGTGCCCATCCCAGCAAGCATCGTGCATGAGGCAGGAACAATTCCTGAATGTGGTGCCAGATCATCGCAGGGTGAATACAAGCAACACATACACTAGGGTCAACTTAGCATAACAAAACCCCACATCCTACATGACTTTAAAAGGAAACTGAAGCACGCCGAGTAAACCCACTAGAAAAACATGCAAACTCAAGGCATGGAGCACCCGAGACCCCCTTGCTTTGATGCAGCAGCGCAACCTCCACACCACTGTGCCCCCACATTTAATGCATTTCATCATGAAAATGATATCAAGTATTTATCTTATCATTCTAAATGTTCAGAGAGCAGGAATATCATGAAATTAATGTATTCTGTGTGGGGATCACTGCCTGCGCCTCCTCTCAGTGCAAGAGAAAGTCTGTTTAAGAAGCGCGTACCGATTAACATGGGTTGGGGAGAATTTAATGTGCTACATTACTTATGACTGGTTTTGAGAAAATCTAGTAAATTAAACATTGATTTTAAGATGAAGTTTACGACATCCTACTTTAATTACAAAATAAACTACAAGAATAAAGTGGAAATGTTGACTTTAACATCGACATTAGTGTTGAGATTAAAGTGGAAATGTCGAGAATAAAGTCGACACATTGACACATTTTTTTTCTTCACTGTGTCCGTATGTTTTTTTCTTCTCCATGGCCCTAATACGGTTTTGTATAGTTCTGTATCTAGTGAGTGACATAATCTATTGTTGTATCTTGTCTTGAGAGTTGTCGTGGTGCTGTGTGCCTGCACTTGGCGAGGAGGGCAGTGCAAAAGCAAAGAAGTTTATACTGTTGTATTGTGCATATTTATGAGGTGGCCATGAAAGATTGGCCACCCAGCTTTGTGAAGAGGATTACTCGTGTTCTGTGTTGTATATTGTACTTGACCCATTTTTTGACACACTCTGAAATGCCAAAGATTTCTTCCATTTTTTACTTTCCCTAGAAAGGTTTCTTTATTTGGGAGTTTTTTTTTTTTTGTCATTTTAGGGAGACGAGGCTAGAGGGCTGTCACAAAACAGGGCCTGTTAAAGCTCATTGACGCATTCCTTATGTGATTTTGGACTATGCAAGAAATAGTTTTTTATATATTCTTATATATATATATATTTATATTTATATATATAATATATTATAATATATTTTATATATTATATAAAGGGCTTTTTCTGTCTGTGCACCCAGGCTCTGGAACTCCTTACCTTTAGTGGTTAGGCAAGCCACTTCAGTCGCCACATTCAAATCACACCTAAAAACTCACTTCTTCACATTGGCTTTTAATTCTTAACCTGTCTTATTTCCACTTGCTTTTTGCTATTTCTCTGTTTTATTGGGTCCCCTGACCTGTTTTTTTAGTGTCTCTGTTTTAATTCTCTCTTAATGTTTGTTTTTAATATTTTGCTTTTAGTCTTGCTTGTTTTAACTGTACAGCGCTTCGGTCAGTTGTAATGCTGTGTTTATAAGCGCTTAACAAATAAAAATGGTATGGTATGGTATGGTATATTCAAGTTAAATGAGTCTTTCCTCATTAATGTAATATTAGACTTGTCATATTGTAAATGCATGCAAATGTTTTATGGTTTAAAATGATATAAATAAAAACTTGAATTTATATGTATATTTATTGGTGTTGTGATTTTAAAAGTTAGTTTATGCTTTGGGAGGATTATTTACAGGTAGGTCTAAAGTCTGATGTAGAATGGTGGAAAAATTGCCATCAGAGTCTGGAACTGAATCTTCAGTAAAGAGTTTTGAAATGCTTTCTTTTTTGTTTCTAATTGCTAACTGTACTGCTGTACAACCAGATAAATCTTTAATAGTTTTGTCAGCTTTATTAAGTAGTAAGGCCTGGACTATCAAGACATTACCATTCAGAGTGGCAAGATGCAAAGGCGTCCATCCAAGGATGTTTCTTGCATTTATTTCGGCGTGAGAACGGATCAATTGAAGAACGCTGATTAAACTTCCTTTTTGGGTGCAGAAGTGGAGCGGAGTCCAGCCAGAATCTTCTGCTATGTTAGGGTCAGCATTAGCCTTTAGGAGCTCTGTGATCACTTCTTCCTTACCATAGCGAGTGGCCAGATGGAGGGGCGTCCAACCCTTTTCTCCTCTTGCATTAAGTTCAGCCTGATTTTCTAGCAGCAATCGCACTGTGGCAGACCGCCCTTGGAAAGATGCCAAGTGTAATGGTGTCCAGCCTTGTGATGTTTTCAAATTTGGATTGCCTCCATGTTTTAGTAGATGTCTACATATTCCATTGTGTCCCTTTAAGGCAGCCATGTGAAGAACTGTATAGTTATTATTATCCAGACTGTTGACATCGGCTCCACTTTTAACTAGCAGTCTTGCTACTCTAAAATGTCCTTTTTCTGAGGCAAGATGCAAAGGTGTTTGACTCTCATTTTGCTTTTTGTTTAAATCAGCTCTGTGTTTTATCAGAAGAGTAACAATACTTATGTGACCGTAGGAAGCTGCAATATGAAGAGCTGTCCGGTTCTCATTTTCCTGCAGGTCAATCTCTGCATTGCGAGGTAGCAGAACACGTACAACATTTTCATGGCCATTTTGGCATGACAAATGAAGAGGTGTCCATCCATCACGTTCTCTAGAATTAACTGTGGCGTGATTGTCTAGCAAAAGACGAGCAATTCTGTCATCTCCATTTTGAGCTGCAAAATGCAGAGGGGTCCATTTGTCTTCATCGGTTAAGTTCACATCCGCCTTATGTTCAATTAACAAACAGCAAATGTCAAAATGTCGATACAAAGCAGCTGTGATTAGTGGAGTGTAGCCATTTATACTTTGGGAATTAACAACCGCCCCCATTTGCAGCACTTCTTTCACTGTTTTAAAATCTCCACTGGCCACTGCATAGTGCAGCAAGGTATAGTTGTCCTCGTAAATCACAAATACATCTTCTTCCTTGACAATGGTTTTAAATGTGTCAAAGTCCTTTTTTGCTAAAACACTGATGATAAAGTTTTCTGACTGTTCATCACCTTATTAAAATACAAAACAGTATGTTAGTTAAAACATCCTAGTAGACTCCTTTAATAGTTGAATTGCAAATGAATAACCATTGCAAAACAATGGTTAGACAATAGAGTAGTTAATTGCTATTGCCATATTCTTATTTTCATTTAGACATTTGTAAACTATAGTACATAAATGTTATCACACATAAGTAATGCCTCATAACAACCTGCCCAAACTTACAAAATTACTGGGGTGCAATCAGAGTCTTCACATTCTTCACTTTACACAGGTTTTCCTAAAACAATTATATTGTCTAGTGTTTACATATGGTAAATGAATGGACTGGTGGCACTGTGATGAGTGGCAGTGTGGCTTAGACTTGTCACAATACTGGTGAGAACGGCTAGTGGTCTCACTCTATAGTATGATGAGCTATAGAATGAGGGAATCCTGGTGCTGCTAGGGTGAACTTCACAAGGGTACCTGAAGACATTGAATGGTGGCTGGGAGAAACAAAATTATTCCTAAAAGTGGAAGTGCTTCTGGACCAGGCTTCTACAGGGAGTGGGGGAGGTAGTCAGAATTTTGAAGAGAGAAGGATTAATCTATGTAATGAACAGGGCAAGCGGAGAACTTACCGTACAGGGCAGACCGGCCTCTTATGCACTTTGGGAGGCCAGAAGTCTAAGGCTTTCCTGTTTCCATCCTGCAGAATTTGTTTTTCTCTGCTCCTGTTGTTCACTAATTATTGTCAATAAAATCTCTTTTCTGTTACTACTGCAGCTGTGACTTGAGTTTGTGGACTGTTTGTGAGCATCCATGAAGCCTATAATGTGGAGTTCTGCCACCTTGAAAGTTAATAAAATATTTTTGTGAAAACAGTTTATTGTTAATGCTGTTACATACAGTATGCTCCTACTCAATCAGTGCTTGTCGTATTTGTGTCTATTCTACTGCAAATGGTTATTTTGGTCTACGGTAATTAATTGTAAAGCTAAATATCGATGAGTCATTTTATACAATTTAGTCCTATTCTTCATTAACCATTTAATTTTGTTACTTCATAGAATGATTTATTATTTTTTGTGGATACCTTTAATTGTAGATTTTGTTTGAGGTGAACACACATAAATTGCTTAATGATGCAATTAACTGATATCCTATCTTGGTTTTCTGTTACAAAATTACCCCATAAGTACTGTTTGCCTTTGATTAATATTTTCATTAATTTTGCCTTAACATAGTTTAGGATGTCAGTAGTCAATGATATTGTTTATTATACGGTATTTTTAATACTGCTCCTGGTAGTTTATTTAGATGCAGTACACTTGTTTCTACTTTTTTTTTTATTATTAGCTGTTGTTAATATTATTTATTTATTTATTTATTTACTAGTTGCACTATTCATCTAAGCCAGGTTAAAATCTATGTAATCAACGTAGACCTTAGCATTAACATTTGCAGTGTACCATCCAATGGGATACATTTTGTAATGCATGTAGTAATAAAATGTATTGCATTTGTCATTCCAACAAATGGCACCTCACAAATATTTGTAGAAATAAAATGCATTACCATGTTTGTGATGAGCCATCTGTTAGAATGACAAATGCAATGCATTTTATTGCTACAAATGTCTGTGATGCACCATTTATTGAAATGCCAGAAACATAGCAACTGAACGGATACAGAGACACTTATCATCTTATTAAAGTGAATTACTTTCTATTTCAATTTATCACTATTCATTACCTATTAGTTATTTATCTATTATAGTATAGTTCTTTTCTTATCTTGCACTTGTCTTGTGTCTATTTATATGTATGACTTTTTTAGTTTTATATGTTGGGGTTGATTTCTTATTTAATCTGTAAAACACTTTGAGCTACATTTCCTGTATGAAATGTGCTTTATAAATGAAGATTATTATTATTATCATTATTATGATTTTGCACTGTGGACCTGGTAACATTATTTTGTGCCACTGCATACTGCGATATGGTTTATGGATGGTATGACAATAAAGCTACTTGACTTGACTTAAAAAATTATATGTATTTATAATTTTCAGTGGTTAGAGATACACAACCAAAAAAATGGATCTTTAGGTGCTTCATCTAAACATTTTATATTAATTGTAATGTTATTTTTATATTATGTATACAATATTCCATTTTAATTTTTTTATATGAAATTCTTAGCTGATTAATGGTTATATTTTCCAAAAGGTATTACATGATTACAACCTGAAGAAGCCTGTATATTGAGTGTCACTTTTTTCTGTATGCATATTATTATCAGTTACCCAAATATGGGGATTGATAGTTAAAACAAAATGAAGAAGCTCTTGGAGAAAAAATAGTTACTCCTTCAGAAATATGGCTATATGCTTACTGGAGATCTTAAGGAGCTTCACTGGAATATTAATATAAATTGCTTTATAAGAGAGCATAACCTAAATGTCCATTTTTTGTTCTATGCCAGATTTTTAAATTTGAAAAATTCCCTGTAAAAATTACATATTTATATTGTAGTGATGACTGCAATCAGGATTACAGGTAGGGTAGGGTGGTACAGGACACAGGTAGAGCCTTACAAGACCTTTATTAAAACAGAGAAATACTTCCCAGCAATGATAATGCACATTCCCATTCAGTGTAATATGTTGGGTACTGTCAGAGAACTGAGTCTCTGAGCACTCTGGAAGACTAACACACAGTTGCACTTAACGCATGTGACTGAGTGAGCCCAATGATGGAAAGTGAGAGGTTGAAACACCTCCAGGCCACTAAATGTCATACAATCCCAGGAGAAAGTGTATGGGACTGTGCTCTACCTGAAAGGGTGCAGACAGGTGAAAAGTGCCTTTCAGGTGAATGGAAGCCTCAGGGCTACAGAGATATTAGGAGACATTAATATGAGTTCTAGCCTGATGTTCTTGATGCAATTTCTGGGCACTTCTGACACCAGAAGTAACTCATTGAGTAAAGACTTTGGACAAAGGTTGGGATAAGCACTGGACCGATATGAGGAAGTTAGATCAGGCCTTGAAGAGACACAGAGAGAATAAGTAAAGTGAATGTTTGAATATGGTAGGTTTAGCTAGGCCACACTCACAGGACCTCAGCACCTGGTCAGGTAGGCCCAGAGAAGCAAGTATGCTTTTGTATTTCCTTCTGCTTATCTAGTACTCTGCATTCTTCATATGTTTATCCCTTCTAATTATTGTATTAAACCAGTTTCTTTTTGAAATTTGGCTTTTATATTTTGGCTTAGACAGTATTGCTTCAGCAAATATTTTTAATGCTTGGGTGATCTTTGTCAAGGCAACCTTGCGTGTTGAAGTGTGTACTTTATATATATTGTACATCACTCTAAACAGAGAAGGGCTAGAATGCAGCACACCCTGCAACTTGGAAAGGTGTCGCACATATTGTGATTTAATACACCCTTATTTATTCATATTTGCCTGTTTCTCACACCATAATATACGTACAGTATATATACAAGTATAAATATACACACAAGCACCATTTTACCATTTCCATCATGAACATTTATATTGTCCTCTCATCCTTTTTGTTTACCCTGTTCAGGGTCCACGATACACTGGACGACCCTGCATGGCTTATGTAGCTGCGTTTTTCTGAAATTACCAAAGTTCAGCAACTTAAAAAATGGGATTCAACAAAAGCCTGACGTTTCCACAGACAAAATATCTTTGTTTTTAAAAGTTTTAGTTAAAATTCAAAGTAAAACAGTTCACACAAAAAAGAAAATTAAAATAGCTAAAAAAAAAAGAAAAATTCTTAAGAAAAGTTCTGTTCAAAGCTTAAATCTTGCTATATTTCAAATCGTTACAAATCACTTCAAAAAACGTTTCTGAACCATTTCCAAATGACGATGTTCAGAAAACTGTATGCCTATCCCATTTCTGAGTTGAAAATGAATCTTTTAAGTTCCTGTGTACTGGGACCTGTTCTAAACACAACTGAACTAATTAGCACAGTGTATCTCAGTTATAGCAAGAAAGCTCTATCTCTTATTAACTTATAGGGGGACAAGACTATACCATTGTCTATGACTATGAAAGAAATTTATATTCTATTCAAATTAAGCAAACACTAATATCAGTTTAACTCAAGAGCTTTAACTTTCTAAGATTGGCTGTTACAGCTTGTCAGCTGATTAGAGTACAGACATGCACATATCCACACCCCATAAAACTGGACTTTATTAGAGTCACCAACTAATACAATCACAAAGTTTTTGGAGTGTGTAAAGAAAGCCAGACTTTGCAGGAAAACCATAAAAACGCGAAGAATTTTAAAATCCATGCAGACAATGCCACCCTCAATCATTTTATTCTAAAATTATTTAAAAAAAAATGAATCACTACATACCTGGCTTTGCCACTGGCTCCTTCTCCACTTGTGGTGCCTTTTAAAAGACATACAGTAAAGGATGTAAGTAGAATTGACTGCATTTTAAAATTATTGCTTTGTTTTGGGAAAAAAACCCTCCTTTTTCCATCAAGCATAAGTATTTTTTTAAATTAGAGAGATGCCATATTTTTAAATGTATTCTTTTATTCATAAGTTTAAACATGGTTTTAGTATGTTTTTATAAAGCTAGCATTAAATTCATTCCTGTTCTCTTCAGATTTTTACAAATACACTCTAATGCATGAAGCTCTTAACATCTTCACCAATTTGCTTTGCCATCTGTATGCTGAAACAACTTCAGAATTCAATATATCAAAGGACTAGAGCATCACTGAGCTCATACTTACTTCTTTGATGCTGCTGGACTGTTTGCAGTACACAAGCTGATGAGTCTTTCCTTCATCATTAGATCCATGTGCTATATCTACTGACTTTATCATTTCATTGAGTACTTCAGTTTCTTTAACAATATCTATGGTGGCAAAAAGGTGAGTACATTATAAGATTAACTTCTATTAATTAAAATGTAACATATCAAGTGTGGTGATTACTGTGTGACAGATTTAGAGCATTAAGTAAACAGCAATTTATTCTTTTATAATCAATTTTGTACATTTTAGATTTCACATTATTATGTTTAATATACTGTACATACAGTACATAGTAAAAGGCTGACTGTTGTGGGTGCCATGGAGGACAGATGGGCATCCCGGCTGGATGACAGCATGATCTCCTACTAAGATGGAAGGTGCCAGGGGATTGACGGGCAGAAACTGGAAGCCAGTAGTAGTTCCATCCCCCACGTGTCAGGTGACAGCTTGGACACCTGTTGTGGTCCCTGGGTGCCGGAAGGGTGCACTGTCGGGGTTATAGACTGCCCTGGTTCACAAACATTCTGATTCTAGCATAAAAGGACTCCTTGACACTCAACTGGAGGTGGAATGGGAGGAAAAAGGGTCACTGTATCATACAATTATTGTCTGTGCTTTATTGTATAAGGTGCTTGGTGGATTAAAAATCCATGATTTGAACTTGTGGCTGTGTTGGGCCTTATTGGGTCTATGATTTGGGCCTCAGTGACGCCCTCCGTACTGGTTACACTGTTTATTAAAAGCTTACCAGGGGTAGGAAATGGCATGAAATAGGGAAACAGATTAAAATAAGGGCGGCACGGTTACGCAGTGGTAGCGCTGCTGCCTCGCAGTAAGGAGACCTGGGTTCGCTTCCTGGGTCCTCCCTGCGTGGAGTTTGCATGTTCTCCCCGTGTCTGCGTGAGTTTCCTCTGGGTGCTCCGGTTTCCTCCCATGGTCCAAAGACATGCAGGTTAGGTGCATTGGCGATCCTAAATTGTCCCTAGTGTGTGTTTGGTGTGTGGGTGTGTGTACCCTGCAGTGGGCTAGTGCCCTGCTCTGGGTTTGTTCCTGCCTTGTGCCCTGTGTTGGCTGGGATTGGCTCCAGCAGACCCCCGTGACCCTGTGTTAGGATATAGTAGGTTTGACAATGGCTGACTGACTAAAATAATAAAATTGGATAAAAGAGCGCCACCAGCAAATGACAGAGTCATTTGACATAACTGGTGCTCTAAAAACAGAGGACAGAATACAACCCCAGTAAGAGCATGTGAGTGAGCTGCTACTGGCTACAGTGATAAGCATAAAGACGATGATAAGTTTTAGACTTTTAAATTAAAAATCAGTGCTCAGGAATGCAGTGAAACAAGGGTTTGCAAGTTTTCACTTTGACCTGGTGAATGTACAATTAGGCTTGTTGTGACAATAGACAATATCATTGCATATAAACAATATAGTAAACTTATGATTTCTATTAGAAAAACTGCACAAGGTGGTACTGGAGTAGGACCAACTGTATACACAACATGGCCAGCAAGTTAACAAGCACAAAGGAGTTGTAATGGGAGACTTGCCACAGATAATTGACGTAACTGTAAAGGAGGAGAAATTAAAGCAGTTTACATGTTGTGGCAGAATGAGGACAGATGCTGGGAGTGTGGTGGATGAAACTGCACATGAAAAGCAGGCTGGAGCTAACGCCTGGAAAAGGAATGAGGACATCAAGGTGATTGGTAAAATCCATGAGATATGAGTTACACCATCATTGCAGTATGTGTTAGACACACATGAAGTGATTTAACAGTTAGACAAACAATGGCAGGTAGTGGAAAATGACTACTGTTAAAGACAAATCTGCAAATATAAAAGAAGTGACAAAGGCTGACTGGAAGATCTGAGGAGAAGCTTGAGTATGAAGTGTCGATTTAAAGAGTTGCTGGGAAAGAACTGACTGAGATGGTATGGGCATTTAAGCTTAATGGATGATGCAAAAACAATTATTGGAATAGCTGCAAACAAGGGGAAAGGTAAACGATGGCATGGGCAAACACAGATATGGTGATTGGACATTGTAAGAAAAGCTGTCACTATGGTGTGGCTGGAAAGAAGACAAAGACACATCGTACTAAAGATTACAACAAATGGAGAAAGTTAGTTAAGGAACTATTCTGCTACTCTTTTTAAAGAAGAAGTGTTACAATGATGATAATGATTTACGAGTACATTAATGTCACCATTATAGTACAATATGAGAAAAATAAAGCAGCAGTGATGTTTTGGAATTAAATTATTGAACAGCAGCAAAGAATACTTAACAGCAAGAATACCAGAGAAAAATGTAAATTCTTAAAACGTTTTCAGGTGTGCAGAACTTACACATCAAAGTGCTAATAAAGTAGGCTAATTGCTGAAAAAAAGAACAGCCTTGTAGTGTAAAAACAGAATTTTGCATGCTGAATGACCGGGCCAGAAAATTGGTGACCTCTATTATTTATTCATTAATAGGTGTAAACAATGAATGAAATTCAGGATTATGTCAGAAACCATAAAGAATAAAGAAACAGTAGATATAAGAGGACAGTTTAAAAAAAAAACAAAGCAAAAAATAAAATTAGCTTTCATTAAACTTATGCAGACATTTGAAGTTAACATTATTAAAACTGGGACATGGACTTAATGGAAGTTGTTACATTCATTTTTTATTGCTATTTGTTGTCAAGCTGGATGCAATTACTGTATGAGCAATGACAATCCAAAAAACCCTCATGTTACACATATTTATACTTAAAAACTGTTCTCTATCTTAATTTTAAGCTGCTTCTCCTCCAATCCATGTTGTCTACTTTAAGCCTCTCAGATTGCCCTGCCAACTATTGCTTGCCATGTCACTGTGGAGTCTGTAACAATAAGTTATTCATTCCTTATTGACAAAGAAAATACACACAGGAAGTTGACTAATTAAGTCCAACAAAAGATTATACAGAAAAATAACCAAGATTTACAAAACACCATGAAATAGCACCCATCCTTATTCCCTTGAACTACGTATATTCACAAAGCAGCAGGCTGAAAAAACACTTTGGATTCAGTTCCTTTACGTTTCAGAACCATAAGTGTTTGTTATAGTGAGATATTTTAAAATCATGTACCAACAGTAACTAAAAATTTCATCTGTGGAAGTCTTATGAATTCCTTTATGTTTTAAACTGTAATACTGTATGTCTATGTATTTGTTTACATACATAAAATCTACCATTATATTTTATGGCAAAAAGTCAATTCAGTCATTTAATCTATTCAGTGCCACAATCCCTTATCCCATCCATCCATTTTCCAACCCGCTGAATCCGAACACAGGGTCACGGGGGTCTGCCGGAGCCAATCCCAGCCAACACAGGGCACAAGGCAGGAACCAATCCTGGGCAGGGTGCCAACCCACCGCAGGACACGCACAAACACACCCACACACCAAGCACACACTAGGGCCAATTTAGAATCGCCAATCCACCTAAACTGCATGTCTTTGGACTGTGGGAGGAAACCGGAGCGCCCGGAGGAAACCCACGCAGACACGGGGAGAACATGCAAACTCCACGCAGGGAGGGCCCGGGAAGCGAACCCGGGTCCCCAGGTCTCCCAACTGCGAGGCAGCAGCGCTACCCACTGTGCCACCGTGCCGCATCCCTTATCCCGATTTTGCAAAATATATATTTTTTTGAATCGAGATGCTAATTGAAAGCAGTTAACAGTGCATGTTTTGGGCTTTTATGTATGTTACAGAGGTAGAGTCAAAATTGTACACTGCCCGCAGAGTGTGTAGTCAACAGGTATAGCAACCAGTAAATGTCCCGATAAAAATTTGGTTGGATTTTAAATAAGTGCGCATTTCTAAAGTATGAAAGTTGCTGTTTCTTTATAGTTCCTCTTTTCTTTAATGTTTGATAGGATCGACTACTGCAATGTGTGATTCACTGGCTGTTCAAATTGTTCCTAATGCAGCTTCTAGTTACAGTAATTCAAAATGCTGCTGCAAGAATTATTAGATAAAAAAGGAAAATAGGAGCACATAACTCCACTTCTCAAGTTCTTACACTGGCTCCCAGTTAAGCTTAGGGCAAACTTCAGATATCCTCCTTTTAACATTGTGACAGATAGAGGGTAACACTACTGAGCCCCAAACCTGGAGACAGCTGTCATATTGATAGTCACTGGTTCAAACCTTTGTTATAAAAACACCTCACATGGAGTGGCTGGTAACCCAGCGTAGAATAGCTGTGAGCAAATGAACACCACTGCGTGAACACAAGAAGCTTAATAACTTTCTAAAGAACATATCCATCTTGAACAGATGAATTCATTAGTTATGTGCCTTTTCTATAGGAAAAAAAGTCAAGCAGCTGCACAAAGCTCCACTGTTTCATGCTTAGTGACTTCTCAGTTAGTAGAAGTATAGCCGATAAAAATAATGTTTCCACATTTACCATTGTTCCTATAAAAATATGCAGACCTATACCCACTGTTAAAGAATTAAAATAAGATAATATGTACTTACTAAAAATTAATTTAAAGAATGTGTAAAGACTAATTGTGTGATGTATACTTAATCTGAGGCCAATTAAAACCACAGCTTTACAATTAGTTATTGCATTTGTTACTGTGAAGAAGAAAGGCATTCTGAATAATTCAATATGAAGGATACTACCTGCAAAACTTGGTCTGTTCTTTGACTCCTGGTCCCAACATCTTTGCATTAAGTCAATCATTTGTTCACATTCAAAGGGCCTATCCTCTGGGAGGTTCTCCAGACTAGGCCTTTCTCCTACTGCTACTTTGAAGATTACAGTCATTATGTTGGCCCCTACAATGTTTATACAAATAACACACAAGTGATTGATCAACATTTTACATTTGTTTCTAAAAATTAAACATGCATCCCTAAGGATAATATAACCTAGTTTGCTTAAAGACTCTGAAAAAGAGAGAGAAAAAAAAACCCACAAAAATGCACTTTATACTAATATTATTTTCTTCTTATGAACTCACTGTATTCCTAACATGAATGATTTATTCGCAAAGCTGTGATGCATATAATCCATTACTTTAATTGTTTTACCTGGGTAGGGTATTCTCTGTGTCAGGATTCCCCAAATGACAATAGCAAAGCTGAAAAAAAAACCAAAATGAATACTAAAACAAATGTAATCTCCAAGAAACACACATATGACTAAATCACATCTTAATGTAATATACTGTACGTCTTGTTGACACTAAATTGGCCTAGTTTGAGTATAGGTGTGTGCATGATGCACTACAGGGAAGTGGCAGCCCTTCCAGATTTAGTTACTGCCCTCTACATGATGATGGCAAGATTGAAATGTGACTTTGCAAAATAAATGAATCAATTTACAGGTATTAAGAAGAGAAATTTAACACATTAACTATGTATGGAAATTAGAAATAGCTAACACATATTTTTGCAAATATATTAACGCATATTTCTTTGTAACTCTTACTGGTAGTGAACACCATTATTACAGAGTACACCAATGTTATTTACACATTATAGGATATAGTAATATTTTTTTACAGCTTTCATATATAGTAGAAGTTTATAAATATCTAGTCAGTGAAAAGGGAGCATATTGTTACTGGACCAAGTAAATTTCTCATTTTGAATCACAGTAACACTATCATTTTATTTGGATACTCAGATGTGAAGAGCTTATGTTTAGGGTGAGGGAAAGACTGCTTTTAACTCTGCTACAGGTTTTGATAAAAATATTTGGTATTGCCTTAGAGACTGGAAATTTTATATACTAATTGTCATCCATCCATCCATTGTCTCCCGCTTATCCGAGGTCGGGTCGCGGGGGCAGCAGCTTGAGCAGAGATGCCCAGACTTCCCTCTCCCCGGCCACTTCTTCTAGCTCTTCCGGGAGAATCCCAAGGCGTTCCCAGGCCAGTCGAGAGACATAGTCCCTCCAACGTGTCCTGGGTCTTCCCCGGGGCCTCCTCCCGGTTAGACGTGCCCGGAACACCTCACCAGGGAGGCGTCCAGGAGGCATCCTGATCAGATGCCCGAGCCACCTCATCTGACACCTCTCGATGCGGAGGAGCAGCGGCTCTACTCTGAGCCCCTCCCGGATGACTGAGCTTCTCACCCTATCTTTAAGGGAAAGCCCAGACACCCTGCGGAGGAAACTCATTTCAGTCGCTTGTATTCGCGATCTCGTTCTTTCGGTCACTACCCATAGCTCATGACCATAGGTGAGGGTAGGAACATAGATCGACTGGTAAATTGAGAGCTTCGCCTTGCGGCTCAGCTCCTTTTTCACCACGACAGACCGATGCAGTGCCCGCATTACTGCGGATGCCGCACCGATCCGCCTGTCGATCTCACGCTCTATTCTTCCCTCACTCGTGAACAAGACCCCGAGATACTTGAACTCCTCCACTTGGGGGAGGATCTCGCTACCAACCCTGAGAGGACACTCCACCCTTTTCCGGCTGAGGACCATGGTGTCGGATTTGGAGGTGCTGATTCTCATCCCAGCCGCTTTACACTCGGCTGCGAACCAATCCAGAGAGAGCTGAAGATCACGGCCTGATGAAGCAAACAGGACAACATCATCTGTAAAAAGCAGTGACCCAATCCTGAGCCTACCAAACCGGACCCCCTCAATGCCCTGGCTGCGCCTAGAAATTCTGTCCATAAAAGTTATGAACAGAATCTGTTGCAAAGGGCAACCCTGGCGGAGTCCAACTCTCACTGGAAACGGGTTCGACTTACTGCCGGCAATGCGGACCAGGCTCTGGCAACGATCGTACAAGGACCGAACAGCCCTTATCAAGGGGGCCGGTACCCCATACTCTCGGAGTACCCCCCACAGGATTCCCTGAGGGACACGGTCGAATGCCTTTTCCAAGTCCACAAAACACATGTAGACTGGTTGGGCAAACTCCCATGCACCCTCCAGGACCCTGCTAAGGGTGTAGAGCTGGTCCACTGTTCCGCGACCAGAACGAAAACCACACTGTTCCTCCTGAATCCGAGGCTCGACTATCCGACAGACCCTCCTCTCCAGGACCCCTGAATAGACTTTTCCAGGGAGGCTGAGGAGTGTGATCCCTCTGTAGTTGGAACACACCCTCCGATCCCCTTTCTTAAAGAGGGGGACCACCACCCCGGTCTGCCAATCCAGAGGCACTGTCCCTGATGTCCATGCGATGTTGCAGAGGCGTGTCAACCAAGACAGTCTTACAACATCCAGAGCCTTGAGGAACTCCGGGCGTATCTCATCCACCCCCGGGGCCCTGCCACCAAGGAGTTTTTTGACCACCTCGGTGACCTCAGTCCCAGAGATGGGGGAGCCCACCTCTGAGTCCCCAGGCTCTGCTTCCTCATTGGAAGGCATGTTAATGGGATTGAGTAGGTCTTCGAAGTACTCCCCCCAGCGACCCACAACGTCCCGAGTCGAGGTCAGCAGCGCACCATCCCCACCATATACAGTGTTGACACTGCACTGCTTCCCCTTCCTGAGACGCCGGATGGTGGACCAGAATCTCCTCGAAGCCATCCGAAAGTCGTTGTCCATGGCCTCCCCGAACTCCTCCCACGCCCAAGTTTTTGCCTCAGCAACCACCAAAGCCGCATTCCGCTTGGCCTGCCGGTACCTATCAGCTGCCTCCAGGGTCCCACAGGACAAAAGGGACCGGTAGGACTCCTTCTTCAGCTTGACGGCATCCTTCACTGCCGGTGTCCACCAACGGGTTCGGGGATTACCGCCACGACAGGCACCGACCACCTTACGGCCACAGCTCCGGTCAGCTGCCTCAACAATAGAGGCACGGAACATGGCCCATTCGGACTCAATGTCCCCCACCTCCCTCGGGATGTGGTCGAAGTTCTGCCGGAGGTGGGAGTTGAAGCTGCTTCTGACAGGGGGCTCTGCCAGACGTTCCCAGCAGACCCTCACAACACGTTTGGGCCTCCCCCACCATCGAAGCCAAGTCACCACCAGGTGGTGATCAGTTGACAGCTCCGCCCCTCTCTTCACCCGAGTGTCCAAGACATATGGCCGCAAGTCCGACGACACGACCACAAAGTCGATCATCGAACTGAGGCCTAGGGTGTCCTGGTGCCAAGTGCACATATGAACACCCCTATGCTTGAACATGGTGTTCGTTATGGACAATCCGTGACGAGCACAGAAGTCCAATAACAAAACACCGCTCGGGTTCAGATCAGGGGGGCCATTCCTCCCAATCACGCCCTTCCAGGTCTCACTGTCATTGCCCACGTGAGCATTGAAGTCTCCCAGCAGAACGAGGGAGTCCCCAGAAGGTATGCCCTCTAGCACCCCCTCCAGGAACTCCAAAAAGGGTGGGTACTCCGAACTGCTGTTCGGTGCATACGCACAAACAACAGTTAGGACCCGTCCCCCCACCCGAAGGCGAAGGGAGGCTACCCTCTCGTCCACCGGGGTAAACCCCAATGTACAGGCTCCAAGTTGGGGGGCAATAAGTATACCCACACCTGCTCGGCGCCTCTCACCGGGGGCAACTCCAGAGTGGTAGAGAGTCCAGCCCCTCTCAAGGAGATTGGTTCCAGAGTCCAAGCTGTGCGTCGAGGTGAGCCCGACTATATCTAGCCGGAACCTCTCAACTTCGCGCACTAGCTCAGGCTCCTTCCCCTTCAGAGAGGTGACATTCCACGTCCCAAGAGCCAGCTACTGTAGCCGAGGATCGGACCGCCAAGGTCCCCGCCTTCGGCCACCACCCAACTCACACTGCACCCGACCTCCTTGGCCCCTCCCATGGGTGGTGAGCCCATGGGAAGGGGGACAACAATTTGTAAATTACATGTTGTGGGATACCTCGGGATGTCCCGCTTTTGTTTATCTGAATGATAGATTAATATTTTCATGATAGGTTTATGATAATGTAAAGCTCATTTGGCTAAATGAAAATGTTGACAACTTCAGATTATATAATTTTGAAATTATCACATACCACATTTCTCGTTAGATGAGGAGAGAGTGCTGAGAAAAATAAAAAATTTGTCCAGTGCCTTTTTCACTAACGCAAATCTACTGGTTTGAAGGATTTCTGAATTATTGCCATTAATTTAAATAGCTCAGTAATGGTCCAGAACTGCAAGAGGTTCGTTGCACATGCTGATACAGTGCATTGCTGCATCCACCACATGACAAATCAACCCAGGATCCCCAGATTAGGACCCAAGTGCAGCCATGCAATGGGTGACACCTCAGCACCACACTAGTTCAGATGGAATAGTTCAGTGTGAGGTTTTTTATGGTGGCTGGAGTGCCAATTCTGCCACCAACCCCCAGGTTTTACACTGCAGGTTGGAGGGCCTACCTGCAGGGCTGGATGCAGATTAACGTCATACCCAGGACAAAGTAATTGTAGGTTAAGGGCCTTGCTCAGGGGCCCAACGGAGTAGAGTCACTTTGGGTGTTTACAAGATTTGAACCGGCAACCTTCTGATTACCAGTGCAGATCCCTACCTCAGAGCCACCACTCCGCCCCACTGGTGGAGTCACTGCAAGTCAGCATTTAAATGAGTGCCAACTGATTTGGTAATCAACTTATTCTGACACAATAATATCTGACAAGCAAAAAACATGCACATCAAAATGTCTATGGGCATACCTTAGAAATGTTTGTGTAAGCAATTATTTTGCAAAATAAAGCCAATTTAGATTTTAAAATTTCAAGAGGCAATTCTTTGTCAAGAGTCAAAGTAGCTCATCTTAACTTGCATTCTCAATTTAACTCCTGCCTATTACAGACCTGATCAAAAAGACATCTGATTATATTGTCTTAAGCTTATAAAGCATTTGACATCCTTAAGGCTCTGTATACTTTCTCTTCCCTCCAACTCCGTCCTGAGCTGGTTCTCCTTTTGGAGGTTGAGGTGGATGCCTCTGACATCGGGTTTTGTCCCTATAGTTATTATTTTTATGGGATTATTTACACAAATCAGGGATCAGAAGTGAGCTACAAGGAGATAATGGGTATTACATTTATCTTCAAAGAGGGATGGCAACAGCTTTGCAACAGCTCTTTAGAACTTAAAAACCAAAATAAAACTGTCTTCTAATATAAGCAAAATGAGTTGAAACAGGTAAGTCCTCTGTGATTGCAATTTTTAAGAACAAGATATTGTGTTCTGAATGCAATTATTGTGTATGGTCACTAAGCGTTTTGTTTGAATTTTATATTTCCAGAGGCCATTTGGAATTACTTAAGAGTAGCAGTTAGGTTTCAGTCCCATTCACATTGTATGGCTGAAATACTTTCTAGTGAATGTAACATACTTATGTGTATTCTTGAAACACTTCAGATAAAATGTTCCATCAGCATTTTTGACAAGGTGTTTTTTTAAAAAAAGCATTTAGAATCAGAAAACTATTATTGAAAAATAACTTTCATGTCTAGTGTTAGAAACTGTTTACAATGTACAGTAATCCCTCCTCCATCGCGGGGGTTGCGTTCCAGAGCCACCCGCGAAATAAGAAAATCCGTGACGTAGAATCCATATGTTTATTTGGTTATTTTTATATATTTTAAGCCCTTATAAACTCTCCCACACTATTATAAACATTTCACACACAATTATACAGCATAAACCCTTTGTATTCTCTTAGATATTAGGTAAGATTCATTGAAATTATGTATGTAAACACAGTAAAACCTAAATATTATTTTAAAGATATCGAGCATCTCCGATATCACATATGTTACAGCCATTACGACAGACAGGCCACCAGCAATAAATACGTACAATGCAAGAAAAATTGTATACAGTAAAATCTGTGTACAGTGACACTAAACTATGTACATGTAATAAGTACTGTACGTAAATAATTAATTATGGTTACTCACCAACAATGACACGACGACTTGTCCGATAACGATGAGTTTAATTTTACTGCCCTACAAAGGATAGCGTTACAGCTCTTCTAAAGGAGCCTCTTCAGGAGACTGTGTAGCACCGCCATTGTACTTCTTCCATCACTCTTCAATCCAAATCCCTAAAGCAGATTCCATCCAGACTGCTGTCTTATCACGTCCACTTGCAACTCGTTTTGCACCCTGGTTAAAGGACACTGCGGCCGTAGATCTTATATGCTTTTCCTCCTTTTTAAATTAAAAGAATCATTGATGCTGTAATGGTGTCCTGCAGCGGTGTAGCTGTTTCCTTCCTTCAACATATCCAAAACTTTTACCTTTTCTGCAATCATTTGCATCTTCTGTTGGCGCTTGGACATGGCTCCTGCAGCAGTAGCAGTAACGTGCGTTAATGATGACTGAGTGAGATTAGACTTCCTGGTTAATGCAGCACTCCGTCGCTGAGCCAATCAGCAGCACACAGGAACTCAACCAAAGGCTCTGATTGGGTAGCTTCTCAGCCATCCGCCAATAGCGTCCCTTGTTTGAATTCAAAGGCGTCCCTTGTTTGAATTCAAATGGGCAAATCAACTGAGGAAGCACACGTACTGTAGACCACAGACATCCGCGAAGCAGTGAAAAATCCGCGATATATATTCACATATGCTTACATTTAAAATCCGTGATGGAGTGAAGCCGTGAAAGACGAAGCGCGATATAGTGAGGGATCACTGTACTTTTACTATTTTATAAAGTATCATAAAGAAATGAAAATACATTGTCTTTGTGTTTTCTTAATTGTGAAATGCACAAGCATAAATGTAATGAGATATCCAGTCATCCATATTATAGCCTCCCTTTGGAATCATGTCTGGTTATGGGGCATTAGTCAGAATTTCATTGTGAAAATTGCTGAAAATGCCCGTGTGTGAGATGTTTTATACATTGTTGTTGTTTAAAATAAATATGTCCCACTATTGTGACAGCCACTTACCTGTAAACATCAGTTTTGGTGCCAGGAGGTCGACTATTCTCTAAAAACATTTCAGGAGGAATATAGCTAATTGTTCCTCTGACAGCTGATCGGTCTAAAAGTTCCATTCTGCTTGAATACTCTTTCCATTTGGATAGTCCAAAATCTGAAATCTATCACAGAAAGCAATGGTTAAACTGTGCTGTTTATTCAAACAAAAATAAACAAACACATAGGATTTTAGGAATGTATATAAACGGCAGTCTCCCAGATGGCTAATTGCATTATAATTTGAGAATAAAGAGAAAAAAAACATGAAAACTTACAGGATTTCAAGCACTCTGAACAGAAACATAAGGTTTAAAAATCCACAAATCAGCTTACAGTGCAAACATATTTTTAATGTGCAGTACTATGCAAATGTATTCTGACCACACATGCTAATATTTGGTTGAGCCACCTTGTGCTGAAATAAAAGCCCTTAAGTCTTTTTGGATCTTTTCACATTGCTTAGGGTTAAGTTTGATTACAAAAATGGTAAAATTCAATCAGACAGGATAGCAATTTTAGTAAAGCAGAGATGAGCTCGAGTCTTTCTTTAAGGAATAGGCGAAAGAATAGTCAACTGTTAAAAACATCAGAAGTATTTTACATCAAACGGCAAAAGTAAACCAAAAACAGTTTCAAAAGTCTGTAAATCTTTACTTTAGAAGTCTTTCCTTTATGTAACAAAGTTCAGACATCTTGCTAAGGTTTGCAACCAGTGTGCAGAATACCCCATGATAATTAGGGGGCCCATTAGTGCTCCATTGTTGGCTGAACACTGACATCTTACTAAGGTACTATGGAATATATCATTAAATAGCTACAGAAAATTAATATATGCCTATATTTTTAGACAGGTCTCATTGTACGTGGATGTACAATCTGCAAGCAAAAGCCACAGCACCTTGTACATTTGTCCAGTGTTTCACAGAACAGTCACTTTTGATAACACATGCTCAATTAAATGCTGTGTGTGCAATACAAAAATGTCTATTTTGCTATATGGATTAAGGTAATGGGGTGCCATAAACTAGTCTAACACCCTGCCACAGGCCAGAGTTGTAGCTCCAGATAGTTAAGAGCACAGAAGGCAGCAGCGCACTCTTTCGTGAATAAAGCAATATTATTCTGCTGTGTAAACACTGTTGGTAGCACAATATCAGCACTCGTCACTGCTTACTGTTATATCTTTAGCATCACTGAGACCAAGGCAAGAGTTAACAACTGAGTGGGGCTCCAATTTATACATTTTATCTGAAAGTCTCCACTCTTTTTCTTGCTAAAGGATATTGTGTCCTTCCCTTCCAGACGAACTATTTCCAGTCAAATGTCCAGCTCTACCCATCTTGTGAAGGGCTCACTGACTGCTGACAGAATGTGCAAACTCCACGTACTCTAGGCTTTAACTAGGCCAAGAATTAAACCTAAGACCTTGATGAAGTGAAATGGGTGAACCAAATACCACACAACTATGATGCCCTAATTTTCTGAAATCTGACCATCAATTGTTCCATGGGATTAGAAAAAAAAACAGAATACAGCCTCAAGTGAAATGCTAATCCATGACAGGGAATGCTTACACAATCATAAAGGTTAAATGTTGAGTCATGAATTAACATTATAGGCATAAATGAGAGGAAACACAAATATCCTAATAAAACCTATACAGGTACAAAATGAAAATGCAGCCTCAACACAGACTGACAAGACCCAAAACTGAACCCAGAAGATATAAGGCAATAATGCTAATCACTGTTCTACTGTGCTTCTCTAATTCACTATCAAACATAATAAATAACTTGTTAGAAGAACCCTCATTTATAAATGACAAAGGGATTTCAAAAATGATAATCCCAAACACACAAAGCAAAAGGAGAAAATGACTGGATTATTTAAATAATGATAATATACTTTAGAAAGAATGAATAACGGAAATCAATAAATATATACCGCACAGGATTTCCTGAACCACATGATGTTGTACACCCATTTGTACAGTTGTGTAAAATGACAGGAATGATTTGTTAAAGGTGCTTGAACACAATGTACTTTTCATTCCATGCAGCTAACCCAGCTGCCTGCTAATGTCATAACTGTTATATGTGAAAAGTTCCAATTTAATGACATTTAATCTATCTTGATCATTTGTTACCTTTCTATCTATACAAAACATGGGGTGTATGATGGGTTGCACTATCCTCTCTGTGTTGATTAGTGCAAATTATAAGTTTTACAGATATGCAAATTATCATAGCTCTCTGTGATGAGAAAGGTCCACTCAGGCTTCAGAGGGGTATGGGTGTGTCTGGTAGCGTGGAGGAGCAGCTCTGGGGTGTTAATTGGGATGACTGGCTGATCATGCATTCGCATGCAGACAAGTGCAGTTCAGTCGATTGCCTTATTAACATTCTGAGGTCTGTAATCAGCTCACCTGCATCCCTACCCATATATTAAAGAAGTCTGGGAAGGAAAACAGAGGAGAGACAAATGAAGTATGAAGAAAGAAAAAGTCCAAGAGAAAAATGGAAGTTAAAAGAACAGAGAAGCAAGCCAGAAATGGCATTGTTTTAGAGTGAAGACAAGCAGTTGGAAATAAAGGCCCCGAAGATGAGCATGTGGCCAGTGTTTGAAGTGGGGGCTGAGGTTGTTCCTATTGAGAGTAACAGGAGCAGGAACATCCTACTGTTCCACATGCTGGTCAGCTGGAAGCTGAAGGAAATTGGCAGGAGACGGAAACAGGGCTCATGGGGTCCCTGCAGGTGCCGAGGGAAGGCAGCGAGGGGAACGAGTCGGGCTTTGGAACACCCCAGCAATGACTATTTGAGGTAGTTGGGCTGCAACCCCATGTGATGGTTGACTGCGCTCATCGGTGGGTGTCTCTGCCTGCTGAGAAGACCTGTTCAAGTGAACCTAAGAGATGCAGTTTTTAGAGAGAAGCACCATATGTTTGTGGTTTTTTAATGGAAGGAAGGAATCCGCACATTATTTTAACCTCTCTTTAATGGATGTATTTTTTGTATATTTATTTGAGCATTTTAACTTACACCCTATCACCTGTTTTTAGATAGATAGATAGATAGATAGATAGATAGATAGATAGATAGATAGATAGATAGATAGATAGATAGATAGATAGATAGATAGATAGATAGATAGATAGATAGATAGATAGATAGATAGATAGATAGATAATCCCAAGGGTGCACTTTTGCACCTTTTGAGTTTTTTGAACCTGTGACTTTCTTTGTTATTTGAAAATAAAAGCACAAGCACTTGTACCTACCTCTTGCTGTCTGTGTATGTGTCCTTATTTGCCTGACTCATCCTCAAACATTACATGCTAAAGCCACCAAGTAGCATGGAGCCAAAGTGGACCATCACACATTCATAGGATCAAGCAATTCCATATTTGTTCATTCAAGTCACAATGAACTGAGCTGCTGCACATGGCAGGGCTCTCTCAGGCCAGTTCTGATGAGGGATGTCAATTGAAGACATTGTAGTGGTGATTTCAGCTGTTATTTAGAGGAACACTGCCAGAAAGCATCCATTTCAAGGATATAGGAGGTGTGGAGTATGGCCCAGACACAGACAGGCAGACATCATATAATCACCCACCACACGTTTATTAAACATTACTAATATTTACACAAGTGCACACAACCCCCAAAACTCCCCCAAAGTCCAGGTCTCACCATGCCTCTCTTTCTCTGGTCCGCCTCCACTCCTCTCCTCTCCTCTCCTCCAAGACTTCGTCTCTCGTCCTCCCTACTCCAGCCACTGAATGGAGTGAGGTGGCCCCTTTTATAATCACCCGGATGTGCTCCAGGTGCCTCCTGATAATCTTCCACTGGCACTCCCCAGTGTGTCGGAAGTACTGGCTGCGCACCCGGAAGCACTCTGGGTGTCCCTGGTCGTCTTCCCCCCAGCACTTCCGGGTGTGGCGGAAGTGCTGAAGACCAGGGCTCTCCAGGCATTGGGGCGCCCCCTGGCGGTGACCATGGGCCCCTATAGGGTTGAGCTTCCAAGCTCAGTTCCCGTGGTCCCCAAAGCCACCAGGGCGGTCGCCCCCTCATGGTCTGGAGGAGGCGTAATCCCTCATCCGATCCTTCCGGCATCCCGGCTGGGTGCCACCCCCAGCTGCTTGCCACAAAGGCTTTTTTCAAAATTGTACACAGGCACAGATAGGCTCCTGCCCTATCACAGAAGAAGCCACAGACAGGACACCAGTTCACCTCTAGAGCCTCCTTATGCATACACACTCACTCATGTACAGGTGTAAATGTAGAGTTAAAAGTTAACCTAACATGCATGCCTCTGAGACGTGAGAAGGGAAACTGGAATACAGGGAGAAAAACCCACACAGGCAAAGGGGGAGAGTGTGCATACAGTATATTGGAAGTGCAAAGGCTAGGATTCATGCTCGGATTCAGGAGCTGCGAGGCAACATGGCTAATTTGCTACAGCACAGGCCACTCACAACTATGTCAAAATAATGTTTTAACGTTTTTTTAAACAACCAGTAATGAAATCGAAAAGAGTAGAACAGAAACCAAGTTGAAAAAATACTTGGAATTGTAAAGAAATAAAACCAAACTCTGGTTCACAGGGGCATTAAATAGGTGTTACGATTTAAATTTGAAAATGTACGAAGAGCTGATCTAATAGATGTTGCTGCTTGAAGATTAAAAAAAGGTAGAACCTTCCAAATGTAAAATGAAATGAAGTTATACACCAGTTCATTTAATTCAATCTTCACTCAGTGAATGCCTCAAGGACAAGATATGATTAGACAATATTGTTCAGGTATACATTTTTTGTGGTGAGTGCAGGGAAGCAAATTGTCTCTGTGAAACATGCAGATAACCTATTTGTAAGTGACCTTTACTAAAGAGATTAAATGCAGTGTACTGTAATTTAAGAGAAGGAAAAATATTCACAGAGGCACAAGTGTCACACAGATTGGCTGAAATAGCTGCAGTAATTTTGTAGCCGCTGGTTTGATTATTTTGACCTTTTCTATGGATTAAAGTGTATTGCAATCAAAATGCCATGAATAAACCTTGATATTGTTCTTGTATTAGTAGTTTAGTTGTATTCTTTATGTTTAATTAAGTTGCATTGTGTGATAGTAGTACAGCACTCAGTTGCCGTGGGTGGCACTGTCACCTCATGCATACAACTTCCTGGATTTGAATCTCACACTTAATTGCTATTTGTTTGGTGTTTACATGTTCTCTTCTTTTTTCCTCTGGTGTCCATGAAAAACACATAGGTTAGGTGAACTGACAACTCTAAATTCTCCCCGAAATCAATGCAAGTGGGTGAGGGTGTGTGTGCTTTACAAGAAGCATGGTAAAGTTGGCAGAGTTATAACTTGTCTTGTGCCTGGTGTTGGTATCCTGTGACCCTGAAAGTATGTACTGTATATTACCAGAAAAAAGCACTTCAGGAGTGTCTTCAACGCTTTGGAAATGCTGGTGATACTCCTCCAGAGGTTGTGGAGGTGCTGTCACTGACCTGAAGGCTCCAGACAGGAAGACTTTGACATCTTCCACATCTGGTCCACAAGTCCCTTCGTTTCCACCATATATAAGCATCACCTAACTGGGAAGTCGGCATTTATTCAGGTGTCCATATCTGGTCTGGACACCTGCAGGAGTGACAGCCGTACCATATGCACTTCAGAACAGGTAATCCACCTGAAGCTAAGCATGTTCAGGCCCGGGTGCTACTTGGATGGGAGACCATCTAGGAAAAGCTTGGGTGCTGCTAAAAGAGGTGTTGTTGAGACCAGCAGAGGGAGCTTACCCTGTGGACTGTATATGGATCCCAATGCCCCAGTACAGGGATGGAGACACTCTGCTGTAAATATAGTGCCGTCCTTTGAATGAGACAAAACTGAGGTCCTGACTCTCTGTCGTCATTAAAGATCCCTGGGCATCTTTTGAAAAGAGTAGGGCTTATCCCAATGTCCTGGATAAATGGCCCATTATGTCCCCATCCATTCTAGCCCCCTAATCATTCCCTGTCTCTAAGTGGCTATCTCTCTCAACCCTTCACCACCTAATAGCTAATGTGGGTTGACCTTACTTGTGCAATAATGGCTGCCGTCGCATCATCCAGGTGGGTGCTACACATCAGTGGAGACTGAAGTTGTTCCCCTCTGTCTAAGCACTTTGAGTAATGAGAAAAGCACTATATAAATGTAATTAATTATTATTATTTTTGTAAGAGAGATCATTTGATCAATTTCAATTGAACTGTGTTACTTTTCTTTGGTTTATTTTTCTAACCATTTGGCTTACCTGTTAAAAAGGGGTTTAACATGATGGTAACCCAACCTTTCGATGTGTTTTTGTCTTAAATCTTACAATATATATATAATAATAGGGTGGCACAGTGATAACACTGCTGCCTTACAGCTCCAGGATGTCTGGTCACTGTCTAAGTGTAATTTGCCCTCTTTACTGCGTCTGCATAGCCTTTTTCTCCATGTATCATTGTTTATCACTCACAGTCTAAAGACATGTGACACCGTGCCTATAAAAAGTATTCACACCTTTAGAAATTTTCATGTTTTATTGTTATAAAATATTTAATTACAGTAGCTTTAATTTGGCTTTTTATCACTGATCAGTAGAAAAGAATCTTTAATGTCAAAGTGAAATCAGGTCTCTGCAAATTGCTCAAAATTACAAATAAAAAACACAAAATTAATGATTGCATAAGTATTCAATGCCTTTAATGTGACACACCTAAATCATCACTATTGCTGCCCAATAATTAATTAAACAGAGATAACCTGTCTGTAGTCAAGTGTTTCAGTTACAGGTAGTCGTCAACTTGCGATCTATGTGTCTTACGACCACTACCACGTCTCATGGGCAAATGACAGTTTTTGCCACGCCAGCTCCGTATGCCGTGACTCATTCATCTTGATCTCAGTTTATTACCAGCAGTGGTTTCCATTACATTCAGTTACATTCATCTTACAATCACAGGAAAAAAAGCAACTGATCTCAACACAAAAATTAAAGTGATCAAGCAGTATGAGGGAGGAAAGAACGTGAATGCAATTGCATATGACCTTAAGTTATCCCATTGTAACTGGACTCATAAAGCTGTTAAAAGGTTCAGCACCCATACAAACAACAGTAATAATGAAACAAAATACAGTGATCCTTCGCTATATCGCGCTTCGCCTTTCGCGGTTTCACTCTATCGCGGATTTTATATGTAAGCATATTTAAATATATATCGCGGATTTTTTGCTGGTTCGCGGATTTCTGAGGACAATGGGTCTTTTAATTTCTGGTACATGCTTCCTCAGTTGGTTTGCCCAGTTGATTTCATACAAGGGATGCTATTGGCAGATGGCTGAGAAGCTACCCAACTTACTTTCTCTCTCTCTCTCTTGCGCTGACTTTCTCTGATCCTGACGTAGGGGGTGTGAGCAGGGGGGCTGTTCGCACACCTAGACGATACGGACGCTCGTCTAAAAATGCTGAAAGATTATCTTCACGTTGCTACCTTCTGTGTGCAGCTGCTTCGTGAAGCGACATGCTGCACGGTGCTTCGCATACTTAAAAGCTCAAAGGGCACGTATTGATTTTTGACTTTGTTTTTCTCTGTCTCTCTCTCTCTCTCTCTCTCCCTGCTCTTGACGGAGGGGGTGTGAGCTGCTGCCTTCAACAGCTTTGTACCGGCGGTGCTTCGCATACTTAAAAGCCAAACAGCCCTATTGATTTGTTTGCTTTCCTCTCTGTTTCCTTTGAAGAGGAAGATATGTTTGCATTCTTTTAATTGTGAGACAGAACTGTCATCTCTGTCTTGTCATGGAGCACAGTTTAAACTTTTGAAAAAGAGACAAATGTTTGTTTGCAGTGTTTGAATAACGTTCCTGTCTCTCTACAACCTCCTGTGTTTCTGCACAAATCTGTGACCCAAGCATGACAATATAAAAATAACCATATAAACATATGGTTTCTACTTCGCGGATTTTCTTATTTCGCGGGTGGCTCTGGAACGCAACCCCCGCGATGGAGGAGGGATTACTGTAAAAAAAAGAAAATCTACACAATGTGTTAAGAATGATGATAAAAAGTATATAGAACAAACAATATGACTTAAGGGACTTATTATACAGTACTATGCATACGGTCAGGTTTAAAAACGTATACTGGTCCATCTCATGTCCAGATCGACCTACGACCAGTCCGTCGGTCCTAAACGTGGTTGTAAGTCGACAACTACCTGTATTTATAGTCTTAATGCACCTTATCTAGACATTCAAGCTTTTGGTGAGTCAGTATTGTGGTCTAACCTATACAATAAAGACAAAAGAATACACCAAACAACTCCCTGATAAAGTGATGGAAAGGCACAAGTCAGGGGATGGAGACAAGAAAATATCCGAGTCACTGAATATCCCTTGAAAGGCAGTAAAATCCATTATTAAAAATGGAAAGATTATGGCACAGCTGAAAATCTGTCCAGAGCAGGCCATCCACAAAAACTAAGTGATTGTGTAAGAAAAATACTATTGAGGGAGGCCACCAAGAAATCTCTGAAGAGTTCCATGCTACAGTGGATAAGACTGAAGAGACAGTGCATACAGCAACTGTTGCCTGGGTGCTTCACCAGTCACAGCTTTATGGGAAAGTGAAAAAAAGAAAACCACATTAAAAAACAACAAAAAAAATAATAATAAAAAAAATGCAAATGAGACTCTGAAGTCAGGTAGAAGAAGGTTTTGTGGTATGTGGCCAACATACTAAACACCATGTTTGGCATAAGCAAAACACTGCATATTATCAAAAACACACCATCTCTACTATGAAGCATGGTGGTGGCAGCATCATGCTGTAGGAATGTTTCTGTACAGCAGGCCCTGGAAGGCTTGTGAGGTAGTGAGTAAAATAAATGCATCAAAATCCAGGGAAATCCAGCAGGAAAACCTGATACAGTCTGCAAGAAACCTGCACCATGGAAAAATGACCCCAAACATAAAGACAAAGACAGGAATTACTTAAAAACAAAAATGTTAATGTCCTGAAGTGGCCGAGTAAGAGTTGCAATCTCATTCCAAATGAGAATATGTGGCTGCATATGATAAAAACTGTTCACTCACAATCCCTATGCAACATGATAGAGTTCAAGGAGTTTTTCAAAGAAGAATGGAGAAAAAATAGCACTGTCGAATTGTGCAAAGCTGATAGATAGACCTGTGCACTCAGACTTAAGGCTGGTATTGCTGCCAAAGGTGCATCTAATAAATACTAACTTGAATGGAATGTGAATACTTATGTAAAGAATGATTTTGTGGTTTAATTTTGTAATTAATTTATAGCATTTTAAAGAGATTTATTTAAAAAATGTCTTTTTACGTTGATCAGTGTCAAAAAACCCAAATTAATTCCACTTTGATTCAGTGCTGTATAACAGTAAAATGTGAAAACTTATACATGTGAATATTTGTATAGGCACTGTAGGTTAATACTAGTTCTAAACTGGTGCAGTATGAAAATGGGTGACCTGTGACATACTGGTGGAAGGATGAACTTACACCTCTGTAAAGTGAGTTGGACAGTGTGTATACATAAAATGAAGAATGGATGAAAGGCTCTTTACTGTATTTTGAGAACAAAGCGTGTTAAGATCCATGTTAAAACAAGGAAATGAAAAAGGTTTACTCATTTTATTTAATTAGATGCTGCAAGACAGGCTATACATCTAAAACTGTTTTGCAAACCAACCATTGATAATTTTCACTACAGAAAGGCCCAAACATTATATTAAAAGAAAATGAAAATTATCTAAATGTAGGCTGCATAGTAAAGACACAAGGAACAGTGGGCCAGAAAAGAAAAGTCAGTTGTAAGTCAAATGTTACACATTTCTAACGTTCAGTTGACATTTTCATTACTAACTGGGCTTCTGAACATGTGGCCTGGCCAAGATCCTGGATGTCACTGACATGCACTCACAAATCATCTGCGTTGGTCATTCCTCCACCTGTTTGTTCAGCAGATACTCAACACCACATTATACTGTATGTTAAGGCTTGTAATCCTCTTGTAGTTTGTGTGTTTGTCAAATCAGTTTATTTGAACATTTTACGATGCCTCATGAGTGTTTCTAATTGTGTGTCTTTTTCTCTTTTATGCCATGAATAGGAAATGCAAACAGCAGATAGCTACAAGATGGGCCTGCAAAAGAGGACAGAAAATGAAAAGATGTAGTGAGCTGCATACAATATAAGTGTTAACTGTATGAAGACAGCAATTTAGTTTTACTGCCGCTCCTCATATTAGCCAACAATATTACAGGCAACTAATGTTATTAATTACACTTTCTCTGCAATGCAGCAAATTAAATTACATTTTTGGGCACGTCTTACAGACGGTAATCTGCAGTGAGAACTTTGTTGTGCTGTCACTCAACTGTCTTCTGACTATAAAGAATTAATCTGCTCTAGAGAGAATCAGAAAGATTATTAATACAAGCTTTTGTTTGTTATGGAAATTAATAATTATACTTATAAAGCTGTTCAAGTAAATTGTAGAGGGTATTTTTAATTGCTTTTGATTATACTTATTGTAAAAAAGGCATCCTCATGTCTCTTTTTTTATATTCTTCCTTATCTGTGCTCTTTATAAAATTTGGTTGTCAAAAGATTATTAAATAAATAATGATGTAATTACCCAGTCAAACATTCACATTCTATTTTATATGTAAGCCTAATACTAGTTGATTTGTTATTGTGCTGCCATCTCAGCTTTTTGACAACTAGAGCTGCTGCCCTTAATAAAAAAAATGAGAACCACTGCTGTAAAGATATTACATGCATATTCTGTATATGTTAGAACATGAGGCTGATTTTCTCATAGCATTAAAACATATGTTTTTCAAATGAGCAGTATTTTCTGTTTGGTATCTTGTAACATTTGCTTTGATCCCAGTAACTCATCGTTTAAAGATTTTGGAATACTATTTTAAAAGACTGATTGCCTACTATTTACTCTGAGCTCATTTCCAGGCCTACATTTATTTGTAACAATGTCTCCAGCTGTGCAAGAAAGTGGCCATATTATGCATTCTGTATGTTCGTCTAAGACTAAATAGATTAAGTAGATTTTCTCTCCTACTTCTAATGACTAGTCTCCCCTCTCCGTACATATATTAATATTTACTACCACTTCAACTGGAATGACCAGTGATAAGTCAACTTATGAGCTGTCTATAACTGATGACCAAGTGAGGAGACAACTGTGGAGGCTGCACACAGGAAATAGATCTAAACATAATTATTACTTTTCAGTACAGAACCTGACAAGTAGGGCAGCAGAGTGGTGCAGTGGTAGTGCTGCTGTCTCACAGTAAGGAGATCAGGGTTCACATCCCAGGTCCTTCTTGTGTGGAGTGTGTCTGGGTTTCCTCCCACAGTCCAAAGACATGCTGCGTAGGTGGAATGGCAATTCTAAATTGGTCCTAGTGTGTGGTGTGTGTGTAAGTGTTTTCACCTTTGGTGCCCTATCCATGGTTTATTCCTGCCTATGCTAGCTGGGATAGGCTCCAGCAGCCCCCGCATCCCTGCTTAAGGCTAAACGGGTTGAAAAATGGAAATCCTCCCATTTCTGTTCAAGGTTATATAGTCAATCATTTGCTCCACAAACAGGAAATAATCCACATTACTAACCTGGATATTTGACTATAAACTGTAGTCCTCACTTCAGTATTTCAGCATACAATGCAAAGAATTGTGGTCCCTTGTTAATTGGAGAATACTGCCTTGTTCTTAAATATGAACGCAGTCTAAAAGATTTTCTGTACATTTGCCGATGCAGTTGTTATCCCTTCTTCTTGCTGGTTAGGCTCAGATAAATCCAGAAAATCTACATCCCACCTGCTAATATGGTAGAAATTTCACTTTCTTCAAGTTAATGGCTTGTCTAATCACTTTCCTTACCGCCAACTTTTCATAGATTTTCCATAATGACCCACTGCTGCCAATATTTACTAATGAGGTCTTTAAAAGGGACTGTTAAAAATCTATATCTGTGACATTCAAAAAATGGATAGAAAGAAAGGACAGTTGAGCTCATCCATAACAGAGACGTCTGCTAGGAGTTCCAATGAGGCAAAGTCTAGTTTCTCAGACATGAGGTGTCAGTTTGACCATATCAGGCCAAGACCTTACAACTGCCAGTATGAGTTTATACCACCAACCCCAAACCCCTAAACACCAACACCCAACTCCTGCTCAATAAAGTGATCTTTCAAGTTATTGGAGGCAGTTTCCATTGCCTTATTTCTCCGTATCTATGCCACACATACTTACGATCTGACTGTCATATTTAATACAATATCCAACCTTAACCTTGTGGTAGCATGCCCCACAATATGGTTCCATGTGGATTTATCAGACTGAGTCTGGTAGGGCAATATGGGTCAACCAGACCCTAGCTGGTCTCTATGATTGGTTTTTGGTATCTCTGCTGCAGACAAGCTTCTCTAATTTTATAAGCACAGGATATCATCATTGATACTTGTACAGTGCCTGATCACTGCCGATGTAGAGTTTTCACATTAATTTAACTATAGGTTGGCTCTGTGTGAGTTTCATTGTGGGTATGAGTGAGTCTTTTGATGGACTGGTATGCTGTATTTGCTCTGCACCCTGTGCAGCCAGTTTTACTCTATGCAGTGTGTTGCTGGATTAAGCAGGTTTGTAAATACTAGCTAACGTCCATCCATCCATTTTCCAACCCACTGAATCCAAACACAGGGTCACGGGGGTCTGCTGGAGCCAATCCCAGACAACACAGGGCACAAGGCAGGAACCAGTCCCGGGCAGGGTGACTAGCTAACGTGGCTGTCCATTTGTCTGTCCAGGATTTTAAATCACTTGTAGCTTGCAAACCATTTAAATTATTGACATGAAAATTTGGTACACATATACTGTACTAAGTGATGTCTACTATCCGCTTTCGGGGTGATGGTTGACCTCCAAGGTTATTCCTCTTTTTATTTTATTTTATTGTAGAATCAACTCTCGGCAGCGGCCAGCAGGGCAGGCATACGGCACATGTGTATGGGTGCCGTTCTCATTCCCTACCACCTTCACCGTCACTTCTCCTACTTCTTCATATCTTAAATCATTCTTGAGGCAGATTGAAGACTTAAGTGCCAGCTTAAGTGAAAAATTAAGGAAAATGTACTTGCAAGTAATTGCAACACAAACACTGACTTAATCAGTTTTAAAGCGAAACGTTGCTGACGGAAGAAGAGAAGAAACAGGCCACTTGAGTGGAGAAAACAAGAGCTGATCAGGAAGCAGCAAGCGCATCAACCTCTGAGGAAACAAATGCTAAACGTACAAAGAAAGAGTATGAAAACTATGAATGCTCAAGTCAAGTGTATTCACTGCATGTTATTGTGCAGTATGCCGTTACTGGTTACTTTATATTATATGTAGGATGTTTTTAAAAGGTAATGTTTGAAATATGTAGTTGTAAATAGGAAAACATCATATTGCTTTGTTCTATATAAGAACATCACTTTTAACCTGACTGTAATGATTGTTTTGGAGTAATGATTAGGTGACGGTGTGCGCCATAGCAGTGGATTCTCTAAGGGGAGAAAGTGCATAAAAGCGAAAACAGAGGGGGATGTGAGTGTGTAAGCAGTGTTGGAGACAAATTTTATTGTGTGATCGAGTAGAAAAATATGATTTTGACATATACATGCTATTAGAACAATATGCACACTGCTTAAATATGCTTTCTCTGATTAGATTCCTCACTTTACTACTGCTGACCTCTGTTGAAAGAAACAAAAAGGCAGTTTTAAAACTGCTGAAACTGTATTGACTTAAATGAGTGTAGAATAAAAGTAATTTTTTAAAATCTTAATTTCGTCCTTTGGCAAGAGAGTGTAACAAGTATATACATGGACTTGAATATTTATGTTTTGTCCCCATTATGGCATCATTGAAAAGCATGAGTCAAGTTCATTAATGAAGTAAAAGGAAGAAGATTAAACATCAATATGTGAGTATTACATTAGCACCTTGAGGGTAAACTAAACATATAAGTGTCTGAGACTTTCTACTTTCTATTACCTGATTTTAAAAGTGTGCATTTTGGGAATAAATTTGTAGTTAAAGCAAATTGATTCTATACTTTTAATGAAGTAAGAACAAAGCAAAAACCGCTTAAATACTGAATAAAAAAAATCTGTGTTGGGCTTATTAACTATAATGCTATTGGTACATTAGGAAAATAATTAAAGGTAATTTTCATTCCCTGCAACTTACCAAATGCCTGTATAAATAAATCATATCTGATCTACTGCCTTTAATTTGAATTCCAATTATTTAAATCAAAGAATTTTCTCACATATTTCCTCAGAAAATAAAAGAAATTGATTTGCTTAAGTGACACCTGGAAGCAGTACTTCCATTACTTTTTAATTCAAATAAGAAATCAGTTCAATCAGGTCTATTAAAAGTTGGCACAGGAATTTCGAAGAAGTGGTTTAAAGAAATGCATTCAGCTTTTACAGAGATATACATGAACTTGTATCAGTTAAGTAAATGTAGTGTCTGAAGCCCACATTAAAAAGTACAAACTGATGTTAGACAACAATCTTTTTGAACTCCACAGCTTATTTCCTCAATACTAGAGAAGCTTAACAAAAAGTCTGTTGAAGGAGAACACACCAATGGGTCTGTCATGAAGACCTTATTAACGATTACTGCCTAAGGGAGTGGTGAACTACTTTTATGAGTAAATTACTTGGACTAATTTTAACTGGTACATCCTATATAATGGATATGTGTGTTATATTACAGAAGCAATGAACAATTTGCTATATATTTTGATGTTAACTGTAGAATCAAAAAGGGGATGGTTTCCTAAAAGCAATTCATCTTAGTTATTAACAAGCAGCTTTATGATGTACCTACAGTATGTAATGTACAAGCTAGGTTTTATAAGTTTCCCTAAACACCTCCTAACTGACTACTTTAAAGCAACACTTTATTGAACTCACCCCTGAAGTTGTCTACTAAATTAAATGGCTTTGTTTTTGGGATGAAATAGAGCTGTGAAAAGCAATATGAAATAACCATGATGGGAAATATGTTGTATAAATATTCATTGTCTTATTATTATTAAATCGTAACTACCTGAGTTACTTGGCTTTGTCCAGGATATAGTGGCAAGGAATAATGGAATGTATCAAAAGTACAGTAACCCTTCAACATTCACTAATTTGACATTCGTGGTTTTGGTTATTCACAAGTTGGCCATGAACAAATAAATGGAAATATTTTGAAACTTGCCATAAGATCACAGAAATTCACAGATGCGGTATAAACTAAAAATTCAAAGGTGAGCATCAGTAGGCTTTGCACCCTAGGAACGAAGTTACCTTAACTATTCTATAACATTTCAGTAATTATTTACTGCTCTGATGCTGATGTACATTATCATAATATAGGCCATTATGATAGCAATTGATGAGAAAAATTCATAATTAATTGTTGAATTACAGTATTTCAGGGTTCCTCTAGAGTGCCTTTTTCTCTTGCACGATTTGTTCAAAAACTAATCAGCTCATCGTTATCTCATAACAGGCTTAAGTTTCGAGTTTGGTATTTTTCTGTTCAACTGTTTTAACTCTAGACTGACCTCAAGAAACTGTGACAGAAAGACACACACACACCCATCATCGAGATATTGATGTTTTCAGTATCAGGGGACCCTAAAATGTCGAGATCTATCGAAAACCAGAGATCGAAATTTTTGACGAATCTAAAGCTTTTGCTCCTTCCGCATAGATGATAGGTTATGATGGGGGAGGGTGAAAGCAAAAATAAATAAACAATACTGAAAATGATTTGTATACCATAAAATTGTATAAAATATAAATACTCATGTTATTTTATAATTGTTTGTGTAAATGCATATTATATATTTAATATTAAAAGTTATTTTTGGTTAAAAAAAGAAGAACTGTGAGCCGGTGCAGCATAGGTGTTAAACACTGCATGTCTGATCAATGATCGAAAATTGTATGTGAACAGGCGAGCCTTCTTGTCTGGAGCTGCAGAGGTACCATTCACTTGTCACTTGTTTCCTTCACTGAAAAGTGAAATCATGTATAGAACAAGTAGATTTTTAATGAGTATATAGTTAACTGAAAGAATCTGATACTGCCTGTTCTGCTTCTCACGCTGATACAGTAGGTAGTGACAATGCTAGTTCAAGACAGGCACGATCTGCCATCCTCATGGTTCATCTGAAGGTGCTTTACTGTTTGGTGGTATTGTAAGCATTGTGCTCATTTTGTCTTGCTGGATTTTCTGAGTTTTTTCAGTTTTGGCTTTTGATTTCTGGAATTGTTGCTGTGGACTGATTTTTTTAGGTAACCCCTTGCACCTCCTTTTTTGGTATGTTTTGAATATTTTGTTATTTTTTCTTTTATAAATATTATTAATGGACGTATCTCTTTTCCAGCCAGTGTTGTCATTGTTTTCCCTCTGGTAAGATATTTTCAAAGTTTTTTGGGACATTTGCTATTGCCTTGAATTTAAAAACCTGGCCCCCTTATGAGGCCTAGCCACTTCTAAATCCTCCAATTTTCCTGGGGTCAGACTTGCCTTAGAGTTAGAATTGTTTTGTGTGCAATTTTAGAGGCCTCACCCCTTGGTTATTTTGTGCTGGCAGAGATATCATAACATCATTTTCTTTTAAATGATTCAGTTGCTTTAAAGAATGGGCTAAACCTTGAATTGTACATCTCTGTGTGTTATGATTCTGACAATAACACATATGTCCTTCTCTGTTTTATCAGATATTTCACTTTTTTGGAAGGTTTAATTCATCATGAAATTATGCTGCATGAATATTTTAATACATTTTTGTCTCTGGAAATATGCTAATAATTGTTATCATAATGTTTTTATATACTATAACACCATTTTATTTAGACAGGTGCCCCACCATTTTGAATAGCTGCTACTAGGACAAGAGTCCTGTTTGCTATGTTACACCTCCAGAAGTCAATGTCATATGATGTCACATGATGTCATCAACTCAACGCTTTACAAGTTGGCACCACTTGCCCATTGACGTCTGAGATTGTTAGTAATAATTTCTTGTGTGCTTGTCTCTTCAAGTGATTTTTGGTTTAAGAATTCTAGCAAGTCTTTTTTGGCTGTGAATTTTGCCTAACTTCTTTTTGTAGCAGGGAAGTGAAGGTTTAAAAAAAGTAGGTGGGCTTTGCCTATCCTGAGACCTAGCTGAACTACTAGCTCTTGAGAGAAAAATATAACTACAGTGGTACCTCGGTATATGTCTGCTTTGGAATAAGTCCAACTTGGTATACGTCCTGTTTGGACGCGAAAAATTTTGCTTGGTATACAACCTTTGTTTGGAATACGACTCTCGTGCTAGAACACCGCGTGTGGTATAGCGGGTCCACAGCTTCAAAAAAAGGGCCAGGTTTTAACCCATATAGCCGTGTCATTCTCCATGGGTGCGATTGCACAACTGCAGGGAAGTTAATGAGGTAGTTAGAGCGAGTCGCACCTGCACAGGTGGGCTGTGATCGGATTTTATTGGATTTATTTATTGTTGTTTTTATCCCCATAGAACACTTGTTTTTACGGATATTTATTAAATAATTATTTATTGAAACCAGATGCACTGCACTTTTTGTTTGGACACTGATTTTTGTTTTAAATATAAGCACTATCCCCTGGATTCATTTGAGAATTGTCCTCATTTGTCGGCTCATCTCGGTAACATTACCGACTCCCCGTAAGGACGTATGGGAGCATGGAGCAGACCTGCATCGTCACACCACATGCTACCCTACGCTGCCCACGAGCGTCAGTAAGCCAGTTGCAGTGAACAACCCGCGCTATAACTCTATGTGAATTTTCACGTGATTTTGTGTTTTTTCGAGTAAATTTGAATTCATTGTTGAAAAGTATGAAGGTGGCATGCGTATCCGGGACATGGCTGCTACATACCGTATTCCGAGAACGACGGTATCTACAATTGTGAAAAACAAAAGACATTATTAAAAAGTAAAGTGAGGTTAAATTTTTATTTATTTCATCTAATTGCTTTTGTATTTATGTATTTTAGTATTAAGTAGTGTTTAAATTATTTTATACAACTCCATCAATGTATAAGATGCCAATAACAATAGGATTTTTTTTCATGGGAACGGATTAATCGTTTTTCCTTTATTTCTTATGGGAAAAATTAATTTGGTATACGTCCTGTTTGGTATAAGTCAAAGGATCTGGAACGGATTAAGGATGTATACCAAGGTAGCACTGTATTTATAGCCTGGCTTTTCAGATGTAAATAGTTCTAGGAACTAAAAGGCACTTACCTTTATAGGCAGAGGAAGAGGTATGGTGAGATGAAAGGGACTTCGCTCAACCAGCAGCATGTGCATGTGGATGTGTGGCTGGAACACATTTAGAGGAGTCTAGTTCAGGGACGAGGAATATGGCATGAAGCTAGCATCATGCCTGGTGCCCTCAATAAAGGGAAAGGGAGTGGCGCTAGAGAAGGCCTGTGGCAATCCCTTAGCCATATAAATCTGGGGTGTTACATGCTAGAATTCATCTTTTTGCCTTCATCTTCTAGAGAGACATTGCAAAGAAGAGCAAAGGTATGGGAATGAGGAAAAGCCCTAAATGAAGAAAGTGGAGATTACTCGGTGCTGCTTGTCTGTAAATATTAAAACATTTTTTCTGTCTTCTTGATTTTGATTGGAGATAAGCTGAGTCAGGGTTTGTTTTGTAAAAGTGTTTTAATTGTGACCCTTTGATTGTTTTGATATTTATTTGGAGGGTGTCATCAGGACTTTGTGTTTTCTTCTATCCTTATTTTTAATAATACAACGCTGACTTTGTTTTGTTTTTGGCACTGTAAATAGAGATATTTATATTTTGTGCTGTGCCTTGTCTTTCAACCACTGTCCCTTGGTCATGAAATGCCAAATACTCAAGGTGATTCATGCTGGGCAAGGGGCATCACAGTCTTGCATTTATTATTTATATGTGTATTTTTTCATTTATTTATTAACTTATTTTAATTTTGATTTTTATGTTGATAACAAACAAATATATATTCATTTTTTGTAAAATATTGCATTCTATTTTCATTTTTTTCCTAAAGCAGCAATTTGGATAAATTTTACTTTTGTTTATTTTCTGCAGTCTAATCTAGGTAATTTTAAGGATCCTTTAGTGGGTTCTCAAAAACAATTGAAAACGATTTTGCTTGCTTCTAATAGCGGTTAATGAAATATGACTAGGAATTTATACTATATTGAGAAATTCATAAAAATATTATGAAGTGACTCTTCAATAACTTTGAAAGCTGAAATGATAACTTTTCAACTACCTGCACAATACTGATAAATTGAACTTTTTTATAATGCCTGTGGCTGCAGAGAAAATGAAAAATGCTTTCATATTTTCATGGTTACGTTACCGCAATGCCTTAGTTTGCATTCTGTGTTTGGAAACGTTTGGAAAAGCACTCTTAAACTCCTCTTCCTTAATTGATTAATTTGAATGAAGTTTTGTTATTTTTAGCTAAATAGTTTTTTGCTTTATGAATTTGGAATGTCTTGTATTGTAGAGTTAGCATTAGCTTTTTATGTATTCCTCTTTGTCAATTCACTTCTGTTGTGCTCACGTTTTGGGAATTTCTGGAGCCTTAGAGACTGATTCTTTTATTAGTTTTTTGATTGAAAGCTTAGTATTGTTGCTCTGAATTATTTTGTATAATTTTCACCACCATTTTGGTCATCCGATTGTTAGGACAGCTCCTCATTACCAGGGGGTTTGTGTCCTCAGAGGCAGCTAGCCACAATGGGTTAAGAGGTTGCCATTTCAGGCACTTCCTTATCCAAGTTTATGGATTCCTAAAGCCTTTTTGACAATCGGTCTTTGTTTTCTAAACTTTTTTTTGGTCTGGACTTTTGGCTGAATTTTGGTTAGGTCTAGCCACTAATTCTGGTTTTGACTTTCTCTTTACTTTTGGTCTCTTTACAAAAACCTTCCTTGCTAGTTCACTAACATAATAATGCTGCACACTATACCAGATTTATGTTTCTATTGGTGTGTTGTTGAAACATACCACTCTTATAGACCACACTTACCCAACTATATATCATTGATTACTTCAGCATTTCAAAAGAATGTTACAAACTCTGCATCTCAACTGCATAGTTTGGCAACAGAATACAATAACTTTTCATGCTGCGTACTTTGTATACCTCTTAAAGAAAGTGAAGAACATTTGAAGCCCACCTTGTAAACCATTTCTGTGAGGCCTACTTTTTAGAAAATGTTCCTGTATTTATGGTATTCTTTTGACCAAAAATTATAAATTATAACTATAAATGAATTTTACTAATTCATTTTATTACAGATAATTTACTATAAAAACAGGCACATTTGTCTTTAAGTTGTGACAATACATTCACTTTCTCTTACATGGAACTCCACGTACGTTATAAATTTAAAGTATTTTATGTTAATGAACAATGCTTCATATCATCTAGTGATCATTTATTCTTATGTTCAAAACATTTTCCCTTATGTCCATGACGTTCATTTCAGAAATTTACCAGATTGAAGGTATGTGCAAACAAAGGCAAGTCAAAAACCCCAGAAAAGCTAAGACAATTTCCCATGCAAAGGCATTGTAGGAATTCCAGTAACTTAGTACAAATCAGAAAAAATACAATACAATAGCATAAAAAGCCACTATGTCCTCTTGTGTGCTAATATTCTAACTGAATAATTAGTTATAAGAGAGCTGGTAGGAGATGCATTAAAGTCTATGACTAGCATGACTGTTTTGTGGAAAGTTTACAAAAAAAGTGCCTGGAAATTAAATGGATTCCAAAATGAGGTTGCTCCTCCACACTCAATCTAAGGAAGAACTTGTTAATCCTGTTTACTAAACTGTCACAATCTTCCGCCTGCCAAGAATGTCGTGTACAAGTTAAGCAATAAAGCAGCAATGAAATGGCAAGAATAGATTGATACTCATCTTGTGGAAAATGAGCTTTGTGCTGCCTTCAGATACAGCAGCTTGTACCTTCAGATCCTTTGTGTTTTGTATCTGGTGTAGTGTTTTTCATTTTCTCATCTACGGTATTATTTACTATTGTGGTGGCATTGGTAGTCGCTGAATATTTATGTGGCTCACAGGAACTCTGTGCCCTTACCTGAAATTAAATTTTCATATGTGTGAGCTATTGACCCAGGAAATTGCAGAGTATGTGTAACTGAGCAAATCTCGCTATGTACTTTTAGAATATTTCCAGGGTCGTACAGTATGTGTGAATGGGGCTAATGTCTTGAGACTTCATGTTCTGTAATGTTAAGTTTAACATTTACTGATCCTATTTAACCAGAACATCCTATTGAGATTTACATTTTCTATCTAGAAAACCTCATTATGGTACACTTACAGTGCATTACATAAAATTAAAAACTGCTGTAAAAATCCACATTTTTAAAACCTCTACCTCAATGCACTATTATAAGGGCAGTTTTTAAACAAACAAGATCTTTACTTAGATCAACATTGTAACAGCCTTTTTTTCTCAAATGTTATGTATCATCAGTAAAACAAAAATGCTGCCATGTTTCTAGTTGAATGTTTTAATATTATTTACTGCAGCCACTGTACTATGACACTCTTACTTGACTAAAATAGTTAATATTTTAACTGTAATTTTTTAGCAGTTATGAATAATGTAAAATGTGATTCAATTTGGATATGACAAAGGTTAAAATTAGAAGGAGTGATGTATTTAAAGAGAAGCATCACACTTACTGACTTCCAGGACAGAATGAATTAAAACAGACACTTAAAAACTAGAAACACCAATGCGTACAGTTTAAGAAGGCATGAAGAGTTAACATGCTAATAAATGTATTAAACATAAAGTAACTAGGTGAACGGTGGCATTGTGGGTAGCACTGCTGCCTTGAAGCTACAGAGCCACAGAGTCAGATTCCAGCTTGGTCTCTCCCTGTGTGATATTCGTATGCTCTTTGTGTATCTTTCTCTCCATGTACTTTGCTTTTCTTCAGGCTACTTGCAGATACAATATGTACAGTATGTTAGATTCTGCATAAATCAATGTGTGGGGACAGTATGCCCTGCTGTGGTCTGGTGACCCTTACAGGGTGTGTTCCTGCCTGTTTTTAAAGGCACTGACCAATGCAACACTAAAATCGTTAAAGTCAACTTTTCTGTTCATATGTTTCCACTGAAAATACAAATGAAAAAAATACATTTCCATTTTGGGTGAACTTATATGAAAGATATAATACAAATTATTCACACATTTGGGTGTGTTAATAAATTACAACATCTGTCTGTTTGTATGTCTGTCCGCTGTTCACGAGAGAACTACTTAACGGATTTAGATCGGGTATTTTTCTATAATTTGCTTGAAGATTCCGGTTGATTTTGTGACTTCTCTCATCGCACAGTATAACAGTTCTTTTGCGATACCGATTTATTTGCGCTAATCTGAGGGAGACACAGCAGGCCACGGGGAGGGGGGGGCGGGGTTCTCCTTGCTCACACGCTAGCCCCCAGCCTCGGGGCATACTTTACCACCTGTAATTTTTCTAAACTCTTCTGGGACTCCCCACAGTGGGACAACACACCAAAGAGCGTTCCAAAGTGTGATTTCTGCATCTGTTGAAGACAGCCTAATAGTCACCTGGGCAACCGCAGGCTCCCAGCTCTGTAGCGGCTCGCAGTAAAAGCAAATCCAAGTCGATCATCTTCACGCTATAAGTGCCTGTCGTCGATGGGTGATTCAAGGAACATTATAAATGCAGGGAACAGTATTATTTGGCCACGACCCTGCCTGATTGCTGTGTCTGTGTATAGGAGAGTGGTAGATCCCACTACAATAAATAACCGTGCTGTTCCTGTTTCAAGCTGAATAAAGCTGGTTTTGCTAAAGTACTGAGACTCAGCCTCGTGATTTTTGGGTGCAAGACAGGGATTCACACGTCACACTTCGCTTAGCTAGTGAACGAGAGAACTACTTAACGGATTTAGATAAGAGTTTTTTTCTATAATTTGCTTGAACATTATGGTTGATTTTCACGCTAATCCGAGACAGAAGCTGTGGGCCGAGGGGAGGGAGAAGCATGCTGTCAGGAGTGGGAAGCCAGGCAGGGCCCTCCTCACTTATGCACCACCTTCCGTTCAAGTCGGTCTACCTCTGTGTTTTAGAGTGTACGTTGCCTGCATTTAGCTACCTGTTTGTTTATTGATTTTTAAAGTTTGTCCTGTTTCACAGAGCCACGGGGGAAGGCTAGTTAATGATAAAATAAAGGCCTCTTTACTTGCATGTGGTATGTATCAAAAAGTCAGCTATTAGCATAGCAGACTAGGATCTAAATTATCTGGATTTCTATGTCTCCTAGGACCAAGACTTTAAAAACGTATATTATTACTGTATATTGTAACATATTATTTTAATATCTTTTCTTTAATAGTATCATAAACAAAACAGAAATCAACCCCAGATGAGATGGCAATCCATTTCAAGGTTCACTCACAGACCCATCCATTCATAGAAGGCCATTTTCACAAAGCTAGGTAGCCTGTTACAGATCTGTGAAGTATTAGAGCAAAACCAGAGTACTCAGAACAAACACAAATAAACAGCAGAAGAAACTGAGGACTCTAGACAGACAGTGGCCAGGTTTTGGGACTGATTCCTTGTTATATTTTATATTTTTAGGACAGATTAATGTGCATATTTTTTATATATTTTCTAAAACTGTGCATTTTAATTCATATGTTGTCACAACCTGTTTCAACAACACTAGGTTCAAGGCAGGAATATCTACCCTTGATGGTGTACCAGTTCATTGCAGGGTAAATATGCAGGACCAGTTCAAAGATGCCAGTAAACCTGTAACACATATATTTAGGAAGTGTGGGTCAAAGAAAGTATCTACATGGACTCCACACCGACATGACTAGGCTGGGATTTGACCCCAGTTTGTATGGCTCTGTGAAGAATTAACACTAATCACTATGCCACCAAGCAGCCCGCAATCAAATAGCCTTTGACAAAGTTTATTGAATATAATTTTGCTTATGTCTTATTTATTAGCTTTTATGCAATGTGGCTGAATAGCTGTTCTTCTATTTATAATAACTGTCTTTTTTATCTTTTTGTACCAACAGCTACAATGACAAAGAATAAAAAGAATGTGAGCAGTTTCCTGACAGCAGAAGAAGCTTTATAATAAGGTATTTAAGTTTGTTATAATTATTTTGGAGGGAATTGACAATCTAATGGCAGTTCTAATGGTTTGAGCAGATCTGAAACGATTAAAATAATGTGATTTGTTCCAGAATATATCATTTCTGTTTTGTGAGCAGCATTATTATTATTTTAAATGTGATATTTGCTAAGAATTACACTAAGAAAGAAATACTATTAAATAATAAGAAAGAAATACAAAGAATGCTAAGAAATGCTAAGAATACAATTATATAATTTCGAAAGTGTAACACAGTGCACAGTGCTGCTGCCTCAAATCCAGCCTCCTGGATTTTTCCCATTTCTGCATGGCTTGTTTTCCGGGTACTCTGGCTTTGTTCCCACAACCACAAAGACATGCTGAATAGGTTGACCGGTTATTCCAGATTGGCTGTGTGCGTGTGGGTGCGTGTGTGTGTGAGTGAGCCATATCCTCTTATCTAGGGCAGTTCATGCTTTGTGCCCTGAACTACTGCAAAGGTCCTTTCTAACCTCGAATTGGATTAAGTAGTTTAAGAATGTCATGTTATGGTATCCTTTTGGAAGCCTAACAGCCGTATATAGTCATCGGAATAGCAGATATTTTTTGAAATTCAAGAGACTCAAATAAAACTAAGAGATATAGTGCATTAATACATTTTGCTAAATCATCAAAGAATATCCATTTTTCTTTATATTTGTTTATTTTTCTTTAATTTGGTTGTGGTTTTCATTGTTTCCAAAATATTTTGGCTACTGGAAAGGTTCTGGAATTAAGTATGAACATAAAGAAAGATCCCGCAGTCTGTGTCTTGTGAAAGGGTACAGCCCGGACACAGACAGGAGGACACGTTCTTAGCCATCACCACACGTTTATTTCTACAACTATTATTTACAATGTCCTATGTTCACCGCCACCAAACACCCCCCACAGTCTCTCAACAGTCCTGGCTTCTTCACTAGCCGTCACTCTCTCTCTCTCTCTCTCTCTTCAGGCCTCTCTTCGCCCACCTCCTTCTCCGACCTCGTCCACCTCCTCACCCAACTCCAGCCTTGATTGTCGGGAGGCGGACCTTTTTATAGGCAGCCGAATACCGACCACACCCAGCCACCTGTGACAATACTCCCCCGTAGCTGAGACCTCCATGGACCAGCGGACTGATCCGCTAGGACTGGCCTTCCTCGGCGGCAAGCCAACACACCGTAGCCTAGGGCCTGAACCTGTAATCACAAAAGAAAAACAAGGGCGGAGGCGTTGCTCTGATGCAGCCCCTCGGCTCGTCCTCTGTTGGGCCAACGCTCTCGGCCCCGATTGGCACTCCGATGCTCCCTTTTTCGGCTTCCCAGCCCTACAAGTCCTCGGTCCTCGCCATGAGACCACCAGCAGGAGCACACATGCTCGGTCTCCTCCCAGCCAACGTGTAATTCCTCTGCCTCCGCAGAGGACGGCCCTTTGAGGGACGCGCACACCCAGCTGCATGTCCACCTGTATTGGAGGAACTTGCTTTCTCAAGCCGCTTACTCCTTTCATTTTGGGACGCCGTGATGGTTCGAATCTGCCCATTGCAAGAGGGCAGACCCAGCCCCCCTGCCGTCCGGAGCTTCATGGGGTCGGTCTCTCTTATCTTCCCCGCTTTACCTCTCCGGTCAGAAGCTCCTGCAGCACTCCGATCCTCCTTCGCCTGCGGCTCCTGATCGCACACCACTGCCATCCCTCCTGACTCCTGCGTCTCCGCCCAGAGGGCACATCGCTCGGCCGGCAGCGATAGCATAAGCCGCAGCTCTTCTTGCAGCTCCTGCAAAACCGCTGCCAAAGAGAGAGAAACAGCCGGCGGTGAGCTTACCTAAAAAGGTTTCTTCGAGGCACAAGACGGACATTTCCTGCTCACGCCTCCGACCAATCATTGGCGAGAAAACAGGACACGCTGTCCAATCCCGTGCCTGTCACGAGGAGGGACTTCTGGTCGGTGGCCATCTCGTCCTCCTCTCTCACAGGGAGACGAGATTCCGGGCAGCTCCGCGGCTGCTGCGGCTGTCGAAGCTGCAGCCCTTCCTTCTCTGCAGCTCCTCCTGCTGCCGCTGCGTCTTTGAGCCGCCCCTGAAACAAAGTCCAGCGCCGGACTCTATATTTCCCTTCGGGGTTGGGTGCACGCCGCCCCTGCGGCACGTGGGTGAGCTTCCCTGCTGTGCAGGGCCTTCCACAGACTTTTTCCACAATACAGGTCTGCACCTTGAGCCAGGTGCAGCATCCTGCCGACTATGCCACTGTGAAAGGGTACAGCCCAGACACAGACAGGAGGACATGTTCTTAGCCATCACCACACGTTTATTTCTACAACTATCATTTACAATGTCCTATGTGCACCGCCACCAAACACCCCCCACAGTCTCTCAACAGTCCTGGCTTCTTCACTAGCCATCACTCTCTCTCTCTCTCTCTCTCTCTCTCTCTCTCTCTCTCTCTCTCTCTCTCTCTTCAGGCCTCTCTTCACCCACCTCCTTCTCCGACCTCGTCCACCTCCTCACCCAACTCCAGCCTTGATTGTCGGGAGGCGGACTTTTTTATAGGCAGCCGAATGCCAACCACACCCAGCCACCTGTGACAGTCTTCTTTTTATAACTTTTAGTGAAATTCAATATAAAGTCTATACAAAAAGGAAAAGAAAAGTTGATAATACACAGATAAAACTAAAATTGCTTCTTGCTAATGATGTTTCTGTTTAACGCTGAAATCTTAGTTACATTTCTTTAAGTTTCTATATGTTTATGGTTACGTGTATGCTCATGTTTACATTTATGGTCAGAAAAATATGTGCCTGTATACCTTTCCTTTATCAAACTCATTCTAGTCCATCTACCTGTAATGTTACATCAAAAATACTGCAGAATATTAGAAAAGTTCCATTAAAATATTATGTTATAGGAGATAAAGCAGAATCTTCCATTATCTATGTATCTGAAACTTACATTCCATTATAATTAAGTGAATAGTGTGAATTTAATATTAACATTAAACTACTAGGATTGGATGTTATTCCAGATATTAGAGTGCAATATAGCAAACTCAAGAACAGCACTGGCATCGTAAGAAAGGCTGGCTGAGTAGGCTTGTGCTGCTTTTCAAGTAAATAAATGGTACAGACACATACTGGCATATGTTGCAACCAGCTTTTACCCATGACTTCGTCCACGTGGGACTCTGTTTTAATAAACATAAACATACTTTTTTTTCGGAAATATATACAGTATATGAAGTTATAGTTATTGCCCGTGACTTTGTTCGCATGGAACTTCTGATGCCGTGGGAGTGTAAATATTTAATTGGTTTTTAGAGGATTTCTTTATAAACAATATTTTTTGTTTGTTTATTGGGCGGCACTAATATTACAGGCTCATGGGCGAACTTACGTGTGAGCAAGCTACGTAAAACTGACCATGGGAGAAACAATTTTCCCTTAAATCTACACCAGCGTATGTCAAAGTTTGGCCCTGAGACCTATTTATCATCATGGTAAAGCATACTTTGAGGGGAAATTGCAGTCTCTTAAAGTCAAAGGGGAGGTCATTGGATATTAGAGGAATGCATGGCACAAACACTTTTTCTCCTTGAGCACACCCGGTCAAAATAATGGCTTTGATTACATTTTTATGCAGGGCTTTGACTTGCAGTCTAGTGCCATTACATAGTTTCGGTGGTTTTAAATTCCGAAGGAGCATTATGGGTGTGCTCTTCCGCAGAGTAAGCCTATGGTATGGAAGACCCGGTGGTTTAAGGGAATTTAAAAACTCTATCGGATAGTTAACAGCTTCATCTGAATTACAGACAGTGTCTATCGACTTGTAGACCATTTCTTCTCTGTCAAAGGACTTCAGCAACGTGTCATTAATGAACGTAGCTTGATCGTTTTTTGGAATCAAAATGGCCCGTTCACAAAACCATTCTATGGGCTTATTCTGTATTTGAGCAATGCCTGGATAAATGTGATCTATCAGTTGCTGGACGGTAGTCACTAATGTGCACAACTCATCTGGGACAACAATTATATCATCTGTTGATGGATAATCAACGTTTCCTATTTTCATTAAAATATCTGAAAATTGAGCAGCTGATACATCACCTTTCAGATATACTCTCATATTTTTGGTAAGTTTGAGGATTTGTATTGAGGGCCACAAAACAGATCTTTTCAGACAGGCTTTAATTTCATCAGCTCGGGTTCCTCTAGGTACCACAGGTAAAGTTTGGCAAAAATCTCCTGCCAACTTGTGGATCATGGTACCTATGCTGACTGTGCTATCCAATTCATAGGATAACTCAAAATCATATGCCAAACCTGATAAAGTTTTAACTTTCCATATTTTTTGTGCACTGTTTTTCCGATACCGAGACTGAATCTCTCTGTGTTTCTCAAGATGCATGTGTTGATAATTGGTAGCGGCTTGCCTGTGAACTTCAGGATGTAATTTTTGAAATCTTGCAACTGCTTGTCAATGCGCAATAGGATTCTTTTCAGAAGATTTTTTTTTATTTGATTCTTTCGGATGTTATTTGTGTATCAAGCTCTGCGTTTTTTTATTTTCTTCTGTGTTTGAGTTGATAAAACCTAGTGTAACTCTTGGTTTGACGAAGATGAAAATATGGCGTGAGTTTCAGGCGTCAGAGATGCGGGTCTTTTTAATCCTTGTGTTGTTATTTTTCTGGTAATAATAACCTTTGGCATATTTAAAGTCGAAACTTTCAGAAGAGGATACTTTTTTTGTGAAACATAAGCATGGAAATGACCACTCGAAAGATTTGCTGTGAACGTAAGTCGTTTTACAGGGTTATCATTTATAGACCGAACTGCATAGCATCAGGTGGCTCGTGCAAATGATGTACGGCTGTCGCTCACTTTACTGTCAAGCAGAAACAGAAACATCCCCTTCCTCATTCCACGCATGCGCACTGTGCTGTTCGCCCCTCTTCTCAATGGCAAGAGAACAGATATAATTGACGCCTCCCAATTCACCCCCTTAGGGATGGAATTTCAAAAAATCCTTTCTTAGCAGTTATTCATGTCATTATAATAATGCACTGTCAAAATTTCAGCCCTTTAGGTCCAGCGGTTTGGTCTGTGCGTTGTCTGTCAGTCAGTCATGGAACTGTTTTATATATATAGATAACAATTTTCAAGAGGGAAAATCTTTTTTTGACTAAAAAGATTTAACATTTCTAAATGGCAAAACAATAGAAAGAAGATGAAGGTGACAAAATAATTTATTTTTGAAGGAGTTATTTTTTATGTACATTTTTGCTGGCCAAACACATTTAAATAAAAACAAGTTATTTTCAGTCAATGTAAAGATTTAATATTGCTTTCTGGAAGAATACATTGTTCTTATTATTATTTTTATTGTTATTATTAGCTTTTTTGTAATCATGGCAATAAAGGAAAAAATTAGTTATCAGGAGACATGGTGACACACTCATTTTTGCAGCAGTTTTGCACCTGTAGGAGACTGGATTTGAATTCTGGCCTGGTCACTGAGTTTTCACTTTATCCCCAGGCTGTTTTATTTTTTCTCTGAGTGCTCCATTTTTTCTTTGTCATATACCAAAGACCTGCATATTAGAGTTAATGGCTTTGGGTGAGTATGTGTGAATGTGCAATGCTGTGTACTGGTGTTCAGTTTACTTTTGGTTCATTTTTGATGGATGGGCTAATTGATGGCAAAGGCCACTCTTTCTGTGTTCATGTTTTTTTCACCTTTGAATTAGTTGATACAAAACCATTTCAAACTATCGTTTGAGGAGTTTGGTTAATAAACCAACCTTTATTTGAACCCGGGACTGTGCTTGTGTGTTTGTGTCAGGGTTTGGGCTCGCCGAAGTCCCATTTTCCATCACACTGTATGCAATCATACTTTTTATTTGAATTGAAGCAGTTTTGTTTAAAGTAAATTAAGCTATAATTAATGACAACACATAGAGGAGACACATTTTGAAAATACAAAAACTTGCACTGATTAACATAGGCGCTATGTATAGGGGCATGGGGCAGCTTCCCCCGATCCTAAAGTTGGAGTTATAATGCACCCCTAAAAGTTGTGATGGTAAAAATTGACTGTAAAGTCTACAACAGTGACATATGAGTCCATATGTTGCTACAAACTATGGCATCTACATTCACACTGCAGGTATAAGTGACTCAGAGCTGCACACCAATATGTATCTTTTATTGACAAAATTAATAAAATATGAATTCATTAGACAGATGTGATCTAACAGACAGTCATGAATACCAGTTACATGCATGCTGCAAATTATTTGCAGTGCAGGACGTCTGCAGACTTGCAGCTAATTATGACAAGTTCTCAGAGATGCTTGGAGTGGAATCATCACTGCCTGACCTGCATGTAGATATGTGGACAATAAAGCAGTTCTACTTGACAAGACTGTCTCAGAAAAATATATTTCAGAAAACATGTTACATTTGTGCCGTATAGGCAGACTTTCTCTCAGTTTTACTTTTCACATTTCTTTAAAAACGTAAAATATTTGTCACATGAGTGAAAAACAAACTATGATTAAGCACTATTAATACTTTTTTCAATTGGCACCTTTCTATTTAACCCTGCAGCCTAACCGATAGATTACAATGATGGTGACAACAAAACAATAATCTTACCCAGCAACTCCATAAACATCTCTGAAATGAAATGACTAGCCTAATATAATCACAAAATTCAATGACATGAAACTATAATGACTATCTTGAAACATTTACCCATAAACCCAGTTTACTCTAACCTAGTCTACATATACAGTATGCAAAGAATGCAATGTCACTGTCCAATCAGTGCACAGCATCAGAGTTTTTTCCAGTAACAGACCAATTATGCAGAACTTTTTTAAGCGTATCATAGTCAATGTGAAGTATGTAAACAGTCAGGTCACATGCAGTGGTAAACAATGGAAGAGGATATTTGTGAAGTTTCAATGCAAGTTTCTAGAGTTCAAGTCTTGTTTCCATGTTGATTATTTAATTTTGTTTTGCTGAGTTTGTGTCTCCCATCGCTATGACAGTTTAAGGACTTTTATTATTGTTGGATTATTATTTATTTTGAGGTCAATAATCTTTTATCCCCAATGTTTTTAACAAGTTGGTGCTCAAGCTGGTTAGTATGTTGAAAAATGTGGACTACAACAGAAAGTTAAAGGTATAGCATATATAAATTTCACGTAACAGAGCTCTACTGGAATTCACTAAATAAACACAAATACAGTATATGACAAAATGTTTGTTAAAAGAAGTTAGTATATACAGTAATCCCTCCTCCATCGCGGGGGTTGCGTTCCAGAGCCACCCGCGAAATAAGAAAATCCGCGAAGTAGAAACCATATGTTTATATGGTTATTTTTACATTGTCATGCTTGGGTCACAGATTTGCGCAGAAACACAGGAGGTTTAGAGAGACAGGAACGTTATTCAAACACTGCAAACAAATATTTGTCTCTTTTTCAAAAGTTTAAACTGTGCTCCATGACAAGACAGAGATGACAGTTCCATCTCACAATTAAAAGAATGCAAACATATCTTCCTCTTCAAAGGAGTGCGCATCAGGAGCAGATCATGTCAGAGAGATAGAGAAAAGCAAACAAATCAATAGGGCTGTTTGGCTTTTAAGTATGCGAAGCACCGCGGCACAAAGCTGTTGAAGGCGGCAGCTCACACCCCCTCCGTCAAGAGCACAGAAAGAGAGAGAGAGACAGAGAAAAACAAGCAAACAAAAATCAATATGTGCCCTTCGAGCTTTTAAGTATGCGAAGCACCGTGCAGCATGTCACTTCAGGAAGCAGCTGCACAGAAGGTAGCAACGTGAAGATAATCTTTCCCATTTTTAGACGAGCGTCCGTATCGTCTAGGTGTGCGAACAGCCCCCCTGCTCAATCCCCCTACGTCAGGATCACAGAAAGTCAGCGCAAGAGAGAGAGAAAAGTAAGCTGGGTAGCTTCTCAGCCATCTGCCAATAGCGTCCCTTGTATGAAATCAACTGGGCAAACCAACTGAGGAAGCATGTACCAGATATTAAAAGACCCATTGTCTGCAGAAATCCAAAACCACAAAAAATCTGCGATATATATTTAAATATGCTTACATATAAAATCCGCGATGGAGTGAAGCCGCGAAAGGCGAAGCGCGATATAGCGAGGGATTACTGTAGCTGATGAAAAAGTTCCTCCTACTGCGTAGAAGCATAAATCCTTTATTTTATGGACTGAAAATTCCTGTACCATTTTGCAGGAAATTGAGAAAATGTGCAATGCACAGCTCCATGATCTAACTACAGCATTTTTTTTTCGTCCTAGATACAAACTTTCTGCTTACTATAATCTAGGATATTCCACATGTCTATGTCTTGCGGGCAGAGTGGTGGCTCTGAGGCTAGGGATTTGTGTTGGCAATTGGAAGGTTGCTGTAAATGCCAAAAGTGACTCTACTTCATTGGGCCCTTGAGCAAGGCCCTTAACCTGCAATTACTCCGTCCTGGGTATGACGTTAATCTGTATCCAGCCCTGCATGTAGACCCTCCAACCTGCAGGAAAAACTTGGGGGTTGGTGGCAGAATTGGCACTCCGGCCACCATAAAAAGCCTCACACTGTTCCATTCAATCTGAACTAGTGTGGTGCTGAGGTGTCACCCGTTGCATGGCTGCACTTGGGTCCTAATCTGGAGGATCCTGAGTTGGTTTGTCATGTGGTGGGTGCGGCAATGCACGGTATCAGTGTGTGCTCCTAACCTCTCTCTATGTCTTGGTTCAAATCTGTCTTAAGTTTTAAAAGAAGGTGTTTATAGCAAGTGATCATTTTAGTGTAGTTTATTTACTATGTGATTAAAATAAGTTTTAGTCTTTTTAGTGAATCTTAGTAATTCTAAGGGACGTCAATGACTTAAAGTTCTTGTAATAAAACATACTCAATTTTCATGATTTGATCCAAACAGGAGGGAATGCCAGAAGTGAAAGCGAAACAGTTCTGGTCCCATACAGATGAAAGAGCCATAGAACACAGTAAGAAGTGGGGGATCCTTTCAGGATTGCCTAAAAGGGTGACAAGAAGGTTTTCTATACCACAGAGGGAAAGGAAAATGTGGCAAAACAAAATGCAACATGGACAATTACTGCTGCGATACATACTGAAGGTAAAGAAGGTTGAAATTTCTTAACATCTGTCTGAAATAATACACACAATCTGGGGGTGTGGCATATAGCAACCAATTATGTTTGCTTAAGTCCTGTGATAAATTCTTCAACATGTTTTCACACTCAATAATTACATTTCAATGTAATATACCCAGCGGTGTGGCTCTTTTTGCTGAAATTCTGTCTTAAAGTTATTATTATAATGAAGTGGGCTCAGGAGTTACCACTAGGCAAATGCAGTGTACCCTTTTTAAATACTGTTTCTACTGGACGACTAAATATTGCAAGGAGTTTAAAGTGCATAAATATCCTGATTTTTTTATTACACAACATTTCTCTGTTATATTTTATTTTTGTTAAAATTAATGTGAATAGTGTTAATAATCTATAATAATATAATAGAACAGGGCTGTGTGTCCAGTGCAATCTGAGCAATCTGATTGGTCAGTTTAGTTTAGGTGACACGATGATAGAGGAAGTGCAAGTATGAGATGTACATGGAGTAGGAGTAAAGGCACAGTCTGAGAGGACAAAGGTGGAGAGTGTAAAACCGGACAGGATGCAAGAAAGGTGTATCGAAAATAATGACAGAGTCTAAGAAGCAGAATGGTAAAGCTCGCGTGAGAGGGAGCGCCGGGGAAGAGAGGTTTAGACACATGCAAATACAGAGGAAAGGTGGTGAAAGCACATATAGAGCAAGATTTCTATTACCTTTCTTTTACAGGTACAGTAACTAGAATTGATATAAAACAGTATGTTTTGACTTAATTGTGCACATAAAGTATTCTTCTTTCTTACCAGCATTACTGTTCCAGTAAACACTGCACATCATTTAAATAAATGTGTAGTGACATTTGCCTGTCTTCTACCTTCCTTACCTTAACATGCAAGTATTCATCTAGAAGAATATTCCCTGGCTTCAGGTCAAGGTGCAGCAAAGGTGGTGTCATGCAATGCAGGAAGTTCATTCCCATGGTTACTTCATGGATGATTTGAAACTTCTTGGACCATGTGAGCTTCTGACTACAAAGTATGTTGTCTAATGAGCCATTTATCATGTATTCCATCACCAGGGCAGGTGGATCTTTGCAGATTCCATAAATGGGTAGAATAAATCGAAACTCCATCTTCCCCATTTTGGCTGCTTCTTCCATCAGATTTCTGTTACAAAATAAGAGTTGTCAGTATTACCACCGTTCTTAAATCTTGCTATTGCATGTTATACTTTAACATTGTAAGACCAATAAACTTACAGGAATGATTTCTTATTAGGTGCACCACTGCATCCATTTTATAATATTAATATAACACTAACATAAGAGATTTTAGGTATCATGTTGCTGCAATGTTTAATGTTGTTCTTGTCTTAAAGTGCTGTAAATTTACTTTTAGGGTTGGCATACATCAGGATGGCATAGTGGGAACATAGTGAGAACATTGAGGAGGTTGTTTACTGCACTACTGATTACATCAACTTCTGTATGGACATTGTAGTTCCAGTAAGAACTGTACGCTGCTATGCTAACAACAAGCTATGGATTACAAGTGACATCAAGGGCCTTTTGAACCAGAAGAAAAGGGATTTTAAAGGCGGTGATCAGCATGAGCTCAAGCACGTGCAGAAGGAACTCTGAGTCCAGCTCAGGGTGGCGAAGGAGCAGTACAGGAGAAAGCTGGAGCAGAAGTTGCAGAATAACAGCATGAAGGAAGTGTGGGATGGGATGAAGATCATCACTGGCTGCAGCTCGAAGCGGGGTGCCACCATCGAGAGAGGCGTGAAGAGAGCAAACCAAATGAACAACGTCTTTAACAGGTTTGACCACCCTAACCCACTCTCACTCTCACCTCGGAGTACTGCACCCTCCACACATCCTTCTGCTGATACCAGCATAGGAGAGACATCCCCACCCATAATTACAACAGCGCAAGTGAGCAGAGAGCTGAGGAGACTTTGTGCCAGTAAAGCAGTGGGTCCAGATGGAGTATCACCACGACTGCTGAAGGTCTGTGCATCGGAGTTGGGGGTTCCTCTACAGCGCATCTTCAACCTGAGCCTTGAACAGGGGAGAGTCCCGAGGCTTTGGAAAACATCTTGCATCATCCCAGTCCCAAAGGTATCATGTCCTAGTGAGCTGAATGACTTCCAGCCTGTTGCTCTGACATCACATGTGATGAAGACCATGGAGAGGCTGCTGCTTCACCACCTGAGTCCACAGGTTCAACACGTCCTCAACCCTCTGCAGTTTGCATATCAGGAAAAGGTGGGAGCGGAGGATGCCATCATCTACATGCTACATCAATCCCTCTCTCACTTGGACAGAGGCAGTGGTGCTGTAAGAATTATGTTTCTAGACTTCTCTAGCGCCTTCAACACTATCCAACCTCTGCTCCTTAGGGACAAGCTGACAGAGATGGGAGTAGATTCATGCCTGGTGGCATGGATCGTGGACTATCTTACAGACAGACCTCAGTATGTGCGTCTCAGGAACTGCAGGTCTGAAATTGTGGTCAGCAACACAGGAGCGCCGCAGGGGACTGTACTTTCTCCGGTCCTGTTCAGCCTATATACATCGGACTTCCAATACAACTCGGAGTCCTGCCACATGCAGAAGTTTGCTGACGACACTGCTATCGTGGGCTGCATCAGGAGTGGGCAGGAGGAGGAGTATAGGGACCTAATCAATGACTTTGTTAAATGGTGCAACTCAAACCACCTACACCTGAACACCAGCAAAACCAAGGAGCTGGTGGTGGATTTTAGGAGGCCCAGACCCCTCATGGACCCCGTGATCATCAGAGGTGACTATGTGCAGATGGTGCAGACCTATAAATACCTGGGAGTGCAGCTGGATGATAAATTAGACTGGACTGCCAATACTGATGCTCTGTGTAAGAAAGGACAGAGCCGGTTATACTTCCTTAGAAGGCTGGAGTCCTTCAGCATCTGCAATAAGATGCTGCAGATGTTCTATCAGACGGTTGTGGCGAGCGCCCTCTTCTACGTGGTGGTGTGCTGGGGAGGCAGCATTAAGAAGGAAGACCCCTCACGCCTGGACAAACTGGTGAGGAAGGCAAGCTCTATTGTTGGCATGGAGCTGAACAGTTTAACATCTGTGGCAGAGCAACGGGCGCTAAGCAGGCTCCTATCAATTATGGAGAATCCACTGCATCCACTAAACAGTGTCATCTCCAGACAGAAGAGCAGCTTCAGCGACAGACTGCTGTCACTGTCCTGCTCCACTGACAGATTGAGGAGATAGTTCCTCCCCCAAACTATGCGACTCTTCAATTCCACCCGGGGGAGTAAATGTTAACATTATAAAAAGTTATTGTCTGTTTTTTACCTGCATTATTATCAATCTTTAATTTAATATTGTTTTTTTGTATCAGTATGCTGCTGCTGGAGAATGTGAATTTCCCCTTGGGTTTAATAAAGTATCTATCTATCTATCTATCTATCTATCTATCTATCTATCTATCTATCTATCTATCTATCTATCTATCTATCTATCTATCTATCTATCTATCTATCTATCTATCTATCTATACATGTTTAATTCAGGCATTCTCAATTTTGCTTTCATAGTGTCGACATTGAGGTCTCAGTCTAACATGAAAATGTATTATTTTTAGTACCGAAATGTGCAAAAATATTCATGTTTATTAGGACTTGCATATTACATGCTACAATATATAGTGCAGCAAGCATTTTTAACACTGGCATAAATGCATACATGTTTACTTTACATATTGTATATATTTGCACATGGTATCAAAAGAAAAGAGCACAATGAAATTGCCAACAGATGCCTAAAAATTTGAAATGGTATCTAGCCACTGTTCAACTAGGTCTATCTTTCATTCCACACCTGAATGAAAATTATGTCTCCTACCTCATTCAAAGGTTCATAGTTCAGTGCATGAACCTGTATGACAAGGAGACATCATACTAAATACCTAAGAGCTTCTTCCCTATTGACCCTAATGTCGAAACCTGTTCTCATGAAATTACCATCTGTTTTTGTTTATGAAAGAAAGATCAAATATAAAGCAAGGATGATACTGTGAGAGGAATGACTTCTCCCCAAAGTGGACCTTAGAATTTCAGAAACTGTTGACACAAATGGATTGAATGTGTGATGGACGGGTCGGGATGCCCTTTTGAGGAGAAGACTGGGGAAGTGGACATATCACCAGCAGTACCTCCCCTGAGACATGAGAGGGCAGCCCCCTGGTTTGCATTGGTGCCACGGAACTGGAGCTTAGATGCTCAACCCTGTGGGGGTCTGTGGCCACCACCAGGGGGCGCCTGGACAGCTCCGGAGCCTTGGCACGCAACACTTCCACCACACCTGGAAGTGCTGCTGGATGTTAATAGGGAAGCACCTGGAGCACTTCCGGGTGCAGTATAAAGGAGGCCACCTCACTCCACTCGAGGAGCCGGAGTCGGGTGGAAGAGGACAGAGCTTATGAGTGAAGAGTGGAGGTGGCAGAAGAAAAGAGACAGAAGAGAGAAAGAGAAGGGACTGAGATCTTTATTGGTGGTAATTTGTGTACTGTATTGTGTCTGTAGGAAGAAGAGTAAAATAAAATGTGTGTTTTGGGACATTTGGCATCCGTGTCTGTCTGTGTCCGGGTTCAAGTTCACTAATGATTGAATAAGGAATTTTGTAGAGAAGTAAATAACGACCCTATGACTGTGTGTTTTTTTGTTTTTTTGACTAAGCAAACCAAAATAGTTCATTCACTAATTACTTTATTATTTGTTTCTTGAATTAATTTTAAAATAAATATGCTTTTTACTTTTCGTTTGTACATTGTAGATGTAGTGTTGGTGCTTGTGGCATTTTTTAAATTTTATTAATTAACTTAGTTTTTTGCAGTTGTTTTCAGACTTTACTCAATACCATGTCAGTCAGTCAGTCATTATCCAACCCGCTATATCCTAACACAGGGTCACGGGGGTCTGCTGGAGCCAATCCCAGCCAACACAGGCAGGAACAAATTCCCGGGCAGGGTGCCAGCCCACCGCAGGGCTCAATACCATGTCTCCTTTTTCAAACCACTTAACACATGTACCATATCAGTAGACTATGTGAGCTAAACTGTGTTTGCAGTGCTTTGATACAATTTGCATTCAATCACCACTTCTTCCAAAATTCATGAATATCTCTCTCAGTCAATGTTTAATCCCAGCAAAATTCTTTGCACCCACTATACAGTGTAAGTGCCACATGGGATGGACAGGCATCCCGACCAGGAGAGGGGACGGTTACTTACCCTGACGGGATGCCCCAGGTGGTAGGTAGTTTCATGTGTTGTGTTCTCACTTGCTGTACTGGACATGAATAAATGTATACATGATGTTACCTACTGTAAGAGGTGCCTTAATATTTTGTGGAAAAACATAATATAGGTCTTTTGTAATGCTTCAATTTGTGATTTTCAGTTGATTGTGTAATGAGTGACACAGTATCTTATAGGATTGAGCATGTGCTGCAGTTATGGCACCATGAATCACTTTTGGGTGAAGTATGAAGTGTTTTGTTGGTGATGGTACATTTTCCACCAAGGAATAACTGATGTGCTCAAGGTGCATTTTGTAAAGCAAACTGTGTGAAGATTACCATCTGGACAGTGGAATGGTTGATTTCCAGTTATGAGATCTTTTAAAATCCATTCCCAGACTCTAAGCATCTACAGCAGAGCCTTTTATCTAAAGACCTTAGAGATCATACACCACCACAACAAAGAGCAAACCAAAAGAAATGTGTGAAGTTTAAATAAGATGAGTTCAGACAAGATCCTCTATAATGATATTCTAACCATTTGCACCTCATCTGGTCTACCCGATTGTAATTTTAGGTATTTGAGGTAGTGATAAATAAGGGTGTACTTACTTTTTCAACAATTTACATTTATGTTTATTTAAATCATTCAGTGGACTACAACATGTAAACGTGGCATGATGTTTGATAAACCAATACCACCTTTATCTAAACATACTGTTTAAATGATCAAATCTTGACATGTTCACATATGTATACTGTATATGACATTTTATGGGGTTCACATGCTTTTTCATGTGAATGTAAAAAAATAAAGAAGGATATATTTATTGTTTACTTTAAAGATGTGGAGAATCTCATTTCAGAAGGACGGGAAGCTGGAGCCTATCCCAGCAAGCACCGGGAACAAGTCAGGAACAATACCTGGACAGGGTGCCAGTCTGTTGCAGGGTGGACACATGCAGACACAAACACACACAGACTGATTTTATCTTATAGATTAAATAACAGAATTATATTGTACGTTGCAGCACTTTGTTCTCTGAGGTTAGGCTAGATGCTAGTCTCATTCGAAGGTACATGAAAATGTTAATTAATAAATCTAACAGCTTATTCACAATTATTAAACATTATGTGAAAATAAATAAGTGCAACAATAGTAGAACATACTGTACATACATCATATGGGAAATTATGTTCTCTTTATGAAACCATCTAAAGTATTTTCTAAAAAAAGTATACAAGAAGAATAATCTCACCTTTCTGCATTCCCTTTTTTTTAAGAAAAGGAAGGCCCTGTAGCCTGAAGGAATGAAAGGAGGTGAGTAAGCTGAATCTTACCTAAAGAGTTCTGTGTCACAGGGCACAGCTGAACAGCATTTCACTGCAAATGTCTCTCTCCATAACTTGTGCTTCACCTTGTAGATCTGGCCAAATCCACCAGCTGCAATTTTCACCCAGTTGGGCTCAAAGTCATCTTTTTCAAAACAACTGAGATTTCTCAGCTGCTCACCTTCAGGTAAAGCCATGAACCCTGATTTATGTTTTTGCTCCTGTATTGTTGCACATGCTCTTAGCAACTCAGCAGGGTTTGCTTCCTTGTACCGTACTAGAAAGTGGGAAGGCAGTGCAGAAAACTAGGAGGAGACTGATGAAATTTGATCTATTTGGGTTTTACCTGAAACATTATACTTCTACTTAGCATAGCCATCATACAATTAAGCCATTTTCGCACTTTGTTTATTATTTCTAAAAAGACACAAATAATTCTAGGATTTCATTGTGTTTAAAGATTTTTTCATTGTATACAGCTGGATATTTCCATACGCTTTGCTCTGCAAATAAATGGTTTATTTTATTGATTTACTTTGTAACTATTTCTGGACTGTTTATCTAAGTTCTATCTATAAACGCTCTGACACAAATCCAAATAAAAAATATGACATTGCTTCATGTACGAGTATACTAAAAATTGTTATTTCTAAAAACAATCCTTGTATATCTCCCTTACACAAGTTATACAGTATGTTCAATGGTTCTTTTCTTTATTTAGAAGGAAACAATGAAAAGATGACGCATTTAGATAGATAGATAGCTTCACATACTCCAGCAGCAGCATACTGATAAAAAAAAAATATTAAATTAAAGAGTGATAAAAATGCAGGTATAACAGACAATAACTTTGTATAATGTTAACGTTTACCCCCCCTCAAGTGGAATTGAAGAGTCGCACAGTGTGGGGGAGGAATGATCTCCTCAGTCTGTCAGTGGAGCAGGACATTGACAGCAGTCTGTCGCTGAAGCTACTCCTCTGTCTGGAGATGATAGTGTTTAGTAGATGCAGTGGATTCTCCATGATTGACAGCAGCCTGCTCAGCGCCCGTCGCTCTGCCACAGATGTTAAACTGTCTAGCTCCATGCCTACAATAGAGACTGCCTTCCTCACCAGTTTGTCCAGGCATGAGGCATCCCTCTTCTTTATGCTGCGTCCCCAGCACACCACCGTATAGAAGAGGGCGCTCGCCACAACCGTCTGATAGAACATCTGAAGCATGTTATTGAAGATGTTGAAGGGCGCCAGCCTTCTAAGGAAGTATAGTCGGCTCTGTCCTCTCCTGCACAGAGCATCAATATTGGCAGTCCAGTCCAATTTATCATCCAGCTGCACTCCCAGGTATTTATAGGTCTGTACCCTCTGCACACAGTTACCTCTGATGATCACGGAGTCCATGAGGGGCCTGGGCCTCCTAAAATCCACCACCAGCTCCTTGGTTTTGCTGGTGTTCAGTTGTAATTGGTTTGAGTCGCACCATTTAACAAAGTCCTTGATTAGGTTCTTATACTCCTCCTCCTGCCCACTCCTGATGCAGCCCACGATAGCAGTGTCGTCAGCGAACTTTTGCATGTGGCAGGACTCCGAGTTGTACTGGAAGTCTGATGTATATAGGCTGAACAGGACCGGAGAAAGTACAGTCCCCTGCGGCGCTCTTGTGCTGCTAACCACAATGTCAGACCTGCAGTTCCCAAGATGCACATACTGAGGTCTGTCTGTAAGATAGTCCACGATCCATGCCACCAGGTATGAATCTACTCCCATCTCTGTCAGCTTGTCCCTGAGAAGCAGAGGTTGGACGGTGTTGAAGGTGCAAGAGAAGTCCAGAAACATAATTCTTACTGCACCACTGCCTCTGTTCAAGTGGGAGAGGGATCGGTGTAGCATATAGATGATGGCATCCTCCGCTCCCACCTTCTCCTTGTATGTGAACTGCAGAGGGTCGAGGGCGTGGCGGACCTGTGGCCTCAGGTGGTGAAGCAGCAGCCGCTCCATGGTCTTCATCACATCTGATGTCAGGGCGACAGGCCTGAAGTCATTCAGCTCACCAGGACGTGATACCTTTGGGACTGGGGTGATGCAAGATGTTTTCCAAAGCCTCGGGACTCTCCCCTGTTCCAGGCTCAGGTTGAAGATATGCTGTAGAGGACTCCCCAGCTCCAGTGTACAGGCCTTCAGCAGTCTTGGCGATACTCCATCTGGACCCACTGCTTTGCTGGCACGAAGTGTCCTCAGCTCTCTGCTTACCTGGGCTGCTGAAATTATGGGTTGGGGTAAGCTCTCTCCTATGCTGGTATCAGCAGAATGATGGGTGGAGGGTGCAGTACTCCGAGGTGAAAGTGGGTTAGGGTGGTCAAACCTGTTAAAGAAGTTGTTCATCAGATTTGCTCTCTCCATGTCTCTCTCGATGGTGGCACCCCGCTTTGAGCTGCAGCCAGTGATGATCTTCATCCCATCCCACACTTCCTTCATGCTGTTATTCTGCAACTTTTACTCCAGTTTTCTTCTGTACTGCGCCTTCGCCGCCCTGAGCTGGACTCGGAGTTCCTTTTGCACGTGCTTGAGCTCATGCTGATCACCGCCTTTAAAAGCCCTTTTCTTCTGGTTCAAAAGGCCCTTGATGTCACTTGTAATCCATGGCTTGTTGTTAGCATAGCAGTATACTGTTCTTACTGGAACTACAATGTCCATACAGAAGTTGATATAGTCAGTAGTGCAGTTAAAAACCTCCTCAATGTTCTCACTATATGATCCCTGCAGGATATCCCAGTCCGTAGTTCCAAAGCAGTCTCTCAAAGCCTGCTCTGCCTCAGGGGACCACTTCCTGAATGAGCGTGTGGTTGTAGGTAGCTCCCTCACTCTTGGTTTGTAGTGAGGCTGAAGCAGAACCAGGTTATGATCTGCTTTCCCAAGTGTAGTCAGTGGGGTGGTGCTGTATGCGTCTTTAACGTTTGATTACAGTAGGTCAATAATCCTGTTTCCCCGGGTGTTACAATCCACATACTGGGAGAAGGCAGGTAATGTTTTGTCCAGCGTCACATGGTTAAAATCTCCAGCGATTAGCACAAGCACCTCGGGGTGCTGTGTTTGTAGTTTTGCAACAGCGGAATGAATGATGTCACTCGCTATCTCCACATCTGCCCGAGGAGGGATGTAAACAATAAAAACAATGATGTTTAAACATTTAAACATATCAGAAATATAGTAGCTAATCCTACAGCACAGTGGGCTCACTTTGTGTTGGAAAATGATGTGTTATATCGAGTCTCATTGCACCAGGGTGAGTGGTAACAATTGATATTTGTACCTCACCTGTACCATCATGAGATTTGTGGATTGACTTATGCCCATTTAATATGAGGCTTCCTTGGCAGGTATAAAACCTTAGAATGGATTAAATCAAGAATGCATTGGCCAGGAATACATGAGTCAGTCAATTGCTACTGTGCATCTTGCCTAGAATGCCAGTTGCAAAAAATTACTCTTTAAATGTAGGTACCATTGATGCCACTCCCAATATTGGAAATTCCATATGAGTGGATAAGAGTGATTATAGTTGGTCCACTAGAGCTATCTACTATACTGTATATTGTGGCGGATGGTTGGGACCCTTGCCTGGCCGGGACACCTCCATGCTGGGAGCACCGGGGGATCAACTGTGGCCAGAGCATTACCTCCCCTGGAATGTTAGATGGCAGCTCGCCTGGGTTGTAGTTGTGCCTCGAACTCCTACAGTGCTTCATGAGAGTTGGAGAGCCCTGTAGGGATCCGTGGGTGCTGCCAGGGGGTACTATAAGTACTGCTGAGCCCTGGAGAGCAGGATTTCCGTAACACCCGGAAATGCTGCCAGAAACACATCATCAGACACCTGGAGCACTTCTGGGTGACCTATATAAGGGGCCAGCAGACACTACTCCGAGAGCCGGAGTTGGGAGGAGGAGGACGAACCTTGCTGAGGAGGAGTGGAGGAGAAAGAAGGACTGAGAGAGAAAGAAGATAAAGAGTAAAGAAAGTGTGTTTGGGCTGTTGGGGACACTGTAAATGAAAGTCACGTGTGCTTTGTTACTGGTATCATTAGCATCTGTCTGTGATCCGGGCTGGAATATCCATCCATCTATTATCCAACCTGCTATATCCTAACTACAGGGTCACGGGGGTCTGCTGGAGCCAATCCCAGCCAACACAGGGCGCAAGGCAAGAAACAAACCCCGGGCAGGGCGCCTGCCCACCACATAATATATATATATATATATATATATATATATATATATATATATATATATATATATATATATATATAGTAAGAACAGGCGCTATATTGCGTCCGATCCAACACAGATTCACCCGGAGGCACGTATAAAAATAAATAACTTTGATTTTTCTTCATCTGTGGGCTATGCCTTCCCCGTACCCAAATACACAACACAGTCCCAGTAACAGTACTAAGCACAAGTACACCATACTCTTTTCTTCCACCACCACTCCTCACCAAACTTTGTCCTCCTCCCACCCGACTCTGGCTGCTGAGTGGTGGTCGCTGGCGCCCTTTTATCAGGCACCCAGAAGTGCTCCAGGTGTTTGATTGCCGACATCCGGCTGCACTTCCAGGTAAGGCGAAACCAGTGTCCAAAAGGAACCAGCCACTCCTGTTGCAGCACCCCCTGGCGGCGCCTGCGGAACCCCACAGAGCTGCACAGAACTCCAACCCCCATGAAGCCCTGGGGGAGTGTGAGGCACCGCTGCAACTTAGGGAGGCTGCCATCTAGCATCCAGGGGTTGATACTGGGCTTCCCACCCTTGTCCCCCTGGCAAATGTGGTGAAGGGGCGTCCTGGCAAGGCATGGGCCCTGGCCATCCGTCACAATATATATATATATATATATATATATATATATCCATCCATTGTCCAACCCGCTGAATCCGAACACAGGGTCACGGAGGTCTGCTGGAGCCAATCCCAGCCAACACAGGGCACAAGGCAGGAAACAATCCTGGGCAGGGCGCCAACCCACCGCAGTATATATATATATATATATATATATATATATATATATATATATATATATATATATATATTGTGAGCTGCGAAGCTAATCCTACCCCCAAAAAGATACAGATGCCCCTGGAAAAAGCCCTAGGAAACCCCTAGGAAACATAAACAGAATACCTTCACATTTCTCCTTTTCCTTCTGGCCGGCTCTGTCGCGTAATCTGCCTCTCGCGCGCTACTCCGCCTTCTCAAAAAGCCTGTGCCGACTTCTCTCTGTGGTTATAAATTGATTTTCTGCTTCTCTCTCTCTCTCGACTTCTGGTGCTCCTGGCACATATTCCTCCGAAGAAGAAGAAATCCTTGGTTGCTTTTACATGACAAGCGGAGGTGTAAACTCTTTCAAGGAGCACGTTTGAAACAGTTTTAAAAGATAAATGTTTGTTTGCAGTGTTTGAATAAAAATTCGAGTTTCTTCAACATCCACTGGTCTTCTGTGCAATCTTGTAACCCAAGCGTGACAATATATATATATATATATAGCAAAATACCCGTGCTTCGCAGCGGAGAAGTAGTAATAACATATATATATATACACACATATATATATATATATATATATATATATATATATATATATATATATATATATATATATATATATATATATATATATATATAAACACATATATCTATATATATTAATAAAAGGCAAAGCCCTCACTGACTCACTGACTCACTGACTGACTGACTGACTGATTGACTGACTGACTGACTGACTCACTCATCACTAATTCTCGAACTTCCCGTGTAGGTGGAAGGCTGAAATTTGGCAGGCTCATTCCTTACAGCTTACTTACAAAAGTTAGGCAGGTTTCATTTCGAAATTCTACGCGTAATGGTCATAACTGGAACATATTTTTTGTCCATACACTGTAATGGAGGAGGCGGAGTCATGTATCGCGTCATCACGCCTCCTACGTAATCACGTGAACAAAAAACAAGGAAGAGATTTACAGCACGAGTCAAACGCGGGAACGAAGGTAAATGACGTTAATTTTTGACTGTCTTTTAATACTGTGTAAGCATACATATTAACACATGTGCAATTAAACATGTGCATTTATGGGGTGATTTCTCAGGCTTAAAAGCTCGCCTTTTATCAAACGCGGGAACAAAGGTAACTGACGTTGTTCACTGTCTTTTAATACTGTGTAACCATACATATTAACACATGTGCAATTAAACGTGTGCATTTACGGGGTGATTTCTCAGGCTTAAAAGCTCGCCTTTTACTAAAAAGGTAAATGCAAAACTATTTTCAATCAGTTTATTGAAACGCTCCCGTTAAGGATTGCAATAACATATTCGTGAGATAAAAGAACGAAGTAGGGGGAAATGAAGGAAGAGCCGCAAACAGCGAAGAGCAAAAAATTAATTAAACAATTGAGAAGGGAGCGAATGAAGCATACAAGCATGTTCATAAGGGAAACAAAGCACGGTGT